>NC_081544.1:34079253-34253201 GCF_901000735.1 Corylus avellana | reverse complement strand
TCTAAAAAAAAATAATTAAAATTTTTTTTATCATTTTTTTAGTTAAATTTTTATGAGTTAATATTTAATTTTTAATGCCTCAAAACGTATTTTTGGATTCAAAACTAAATTTAGGGGTGGAAGGTACACCTTTAGGGATTGTATCACCCAAAAAGAGTTCAATCACCTTAAATTTAGTACTAATACTTCAAATTTAGTACTAATACCTCAAATTTAGATTCCCCTTTAATATTTATCTTCTTCAATTAAAAAAAAAAAAAAAAAAAAAGGGTAAAATGTTTGACGCTTGAGGCAGCCATAAATCTCTATTCGTCTCCGTGTCATCTTGTGTCGTGTGTACTCGCCATGTAGGTCTATAACTTCTAGTAGTTGTTGTACATTTTCCATCCAATGCTTCTCAATATATATATATATATATATATATATATATATATATGGCTCTGATCAATTGAATTTGCCCAACAGCAAAAATTACTAATTGGTTCATGTTTTTTAAGTATGTCGATTTTTGGGCTTTTAATATAAAAATTAAAAATTTTTTTTAAAAAAAATCTTTATGCTTTTTGACACGTAAGCACAACTCAACTCAATCCTTCTGTTTACTTTTGTTAGTGGGCTATTTTTTCTTAAGTAAAAAAATCGCAATTTAGGAGCAATGACAATAAATTAGGTGTGAAAAAAGAAAAACCTTCAATTTGGTGGAAGACTAATATAAGTACGATTTTGTTTTTGATAATGTGGCGGGGCTTGCATGGAGCCAAGAGGAGACCAAATGAAGAACTAATTTAGTAGCATTTAATTATTGTCAAACAATAAGTATATGAAGATAGTACATGTCACACAATATAATTGTACCAGTTGTTTTTTCTTTTTTTTTTTATTTATTTAAGACATGGCAAATAACCAACCAACGGAAATAAGCAAAGGATTGATTTTAATCTGTCAAAAAGTATGAGACTAATTTTATCACTTTTGAAAACACCCAATGACTAATTTAATACACACCAAAAATATATTACCACTATTGTATTTAACCCCTTTTTTTTTTATGCTTTTGGTTCGGAGATAGTTCTTTTTTTGTTTTTTTACAACACATCTTCGTGCCACAACAATAAAGAAAAAAGTAAAAAGTAAAAAAGGCCTGGTTGTTTATGCTTATTTTTGTAATTGGTTCCTTTAGTTCAGACTTTGGTATTAGAGAAATACTAGAGGTTAATAAGTTTCTCATATTTTGTTCATATTCCCTTATAATTAATCATTGGATTTGTGGGGTCCACTATTAACTTATGTAAAATCTATATAAATTTACAAATCTAATGGTTAATTGTAAAAAAATTTTGGTAAAATATGAACCTCTAACATTTCTCGTGGTATTATATAATATGGAGATTAAGAACTTGGACCCAGCCTCGTATCTTGATTACAATGGTCAAACATTAAACCCAGCCCACAACATGATTCCTCGCAGATGGGCCTACGGGCAACACCGACCAATATATTAAAATTTAAAAGACCAAGCTCGCCCAGAGCTTGGGTTCCTCCCCATGCGGTCCATGTCGACCCGTGTACGTAAACAAAACTTGTTGCGGGCCGGGAATGCGAACACTGAACACATATTCCATGTGACAACGTCACCGTAGCCAGACATGTATTTTAATTATGTGGACACTAATTGTGTGTTTTATTACGACGTCACAACACAATATTAGAAAAGTGAGTCATATCGCACTTAGGTTAAAAAAAAAAAAAATTTTAAAAATCATAATTAATTAATTAATTTTTTTTTTAAAGAACTCAAGTTAAAAAAAAAAAAACAAAAAAAACTAGCAAGGTGGGTCTTTCCCACTACAAATAGGGGGAGAAGAACTAGGAGAGAAATAGTTGGGAATGCAGTCAGAAAAAAAAGTCTAGTTGCAGCCTAATTTATCGAATAGTGGACATAGAAATTTACACTTCTATTGATATTCCGAACTTTCCAAGAAGAGGAGGCAGGAATGATGGAGATGATGAAAGCAATAATAGAAGAAATGCACCAGTCTTGGTTGAGTTATGGATTCTTAATAGCAAGAGTAACAATAAGGAATATCTTTTAAGATTAAAATGAGACAAACCTAGAGGGACTGCAAGGTTAGCTGCCAAAGCTTCACCAATAGTAGAATTACACGGCGGGCTAATAAGAGAATGACCTTTGATGATGTGCCCAGAAGAGTCACGGGAGATGGCCACTTATTTAAACATGATATGCGTTATAATTTACGTAGAGTTCCCATGTGACATTTCATATTTTAATGACTCAAATAAAAAGGGTGAAATCACCTCAGAGCATGGGCCAATTTTAAAATTTCTAATAAATTATATGTTTTCTTATGAAATAAATTAGCTGAACTTGTTTCATATTTTCTTCACATGTTCAACTCGATTAGTGGCAGAGCCACATGGTACCTTAGCACCCCCAAGTATTTTAAATTTTTTTATTTTTTATTTTTATTTATTAAATCCACGGCACCCTCAAACTTAACACACATCACATGCTTAATGTAATATCTCAATGATGTGTAGTTGGTCAAATTTCCCTTGTTTTTCTTGAAGTGATTATGGCCAAAGACCATAAAGTGTAGTTCTAGATATATATATATATATTTTTAATTTCTATCTTTTTGATATAGTGTCAACATATTACATTTCTAATATATCAATTTCAGCGCATATGTATGAACTTTTATAAATATTTTTTGTGATGCATAAATTGTGTGAATTACCCAATTTTTAAGGTGAAGAAAATTTTTAAGACGCAAAAAAAATTTTTAACGGCACCCCAATATAAAATAGCCGGCTCCGCTACAGAACTCGATGAACTTCCAACGATCTAGCATCAAATCAATGTGTCTTTTACTTCTTCATTGTTTGTTCTGTTACTAGAATAGAAGGTGCTGTATTTGGTTGTTGTCTTGTTTGGTCGCCTTGAAGAAAAGATCGAATAAGCAAAAGAAATCCAGGAAACTTACAAATTATGGGTGGCGTGGGTTGCTTTAATTTACTTTCCACGTTCTTCTTCGTTGTCCTCTAATGCCCCACGAAAAGAAAAAACAAAAAAAAGAAAGTATTTTTTATTTTAAAAAAGTTATAATTAAATGATGCCAAACTGGCAATGAGATTAAAAGCTGATTCTGTGCAAAATATACACGGATCGTCCTTATCCTCGGCGTGGCGGTATCCACGTCGACAAATGAGTCATTAGTCATTTCCTTTATTTGAGAAGTGCTATTTAGTAATTAATATAATCTCATATTATTATAATGAGAAATTATAAAATTATTCTTTCAACCATCTTTCAACTATCTCTGTGCAGTGAATGAGTAAATCTAGCATTGGATTTTTGTAAAACCTACATGAGTCTACAAATTCAATGGTAGATCCATTAAATTTGCAAAAAGAAAAGATAATTAAAAAAATAATGTCTAGCATGCCTTATATTATCATACAATTATGATGATGTGACAGTAAATATTAGCTATTAATTTTTATTTTTACAAGCCATGATTCAAATGTTAATTTTGATTGCCAAGTCCTCATAATTGTATGACAGTATTAAAAAAAAAGAATAATTCTAGAAGAAATTCTTGTATCGCTCTAATTAAAATTCAATAATAATCAATCATAAAGTCAATGGTAATTTTTAAAACAAGAGTGACTTATAGCATTACTTATTAAAAAAAATTTTACTAAATATCACTTCTCTTTTGATTTTTATGGTATTCGGAACAATATGAAATTTTTTGACATCTTCACCTCCGACGTCGAATACAATTTTCTAAGCCGCCTTCGCCCCCCAAAAAGTGTTTGCATGTCTGCCCGAATCTGTTCAGAAATGATCTTCAAAAACGAAAAACAGATTTTCGATCGTCTTCAAGGACAAAGAACAACAAAGACGAACGTGTTTTCTTTATCTTCGGTGGTCTGGTGATGATAAAAATGAAGAAGAACAGTGATAACAAGGAATAAAATCACAACAGCATATATAGCCAAATAGTTTTGAGAAAGAGGAAAAATTGAAAACCAATGAGAAATAACTCTCTATTTATTGAATAAGGACGACCCGTGTATATTGTTTGATAATGATAGAATAATCTCTATATATACATTAAATACTATGAAATATTATGTCACATAAACTTTAGGATAATGAGAAATAAATAAGAGAGAAATATATAACATTCCTATTTGGTGGGTGTTAGCCCCAAAAAGAAAACCGGTTAAAATTTTCTATTCAAATTTTAGAGAATTCGAATAAGAAATAAGAGGGTGTGCATGCATATCTAAAGTGTTCAAGCAGGTAAACCATCCCTTCAAACCACTTAAGATCTATTTGTAGGCTTTGAGACTTACACTCTCTCTATTATTCTTTTCTTTTGGCTGTATATTCTCACTATTCTGCTTCCCTCGGTTCCTATAGTTAGTGGAAATGACTCTCCTTTGGTCCTGGCTAGTTGATTTTAGGCTAGTTTAATTTTTTCTGCTTCTTGTACTATAAAAAAAAAAAAAAAAAAAAAAAGAAGAAGAAAAGATCATTCATATGCATCTTAGGTGGATCTCCAATAGTTCCTCTCACCTCTCCACTTCTCTCGGATCACGCCGGGCCTAGCTTGTCTTCAATGGCATGGTTTCCCTTTTCCCAGAAATTCATGCCTCAAGAAAAGCTAAAATATTTGATATTATATATTAAGTTTTTTGTGAATTTGATAGACCTAATACAACAGTATTGAACGCGTGCAAATGCATGCAATTAGTTATTCCCATAAGTCATAACTAATTGAAAAGAAAAGTCAAGACATGCAAAAGCCTGGCTCAACAGGGAACTTCTTTGGTTTGTGGCCTTTATGGGGGGCCGGGTTGGTGGAGGTGGGGTACTACTTTATAAGAAACTTTTGCTCGTCGGAATCTACGTGGCAAGTTGCCGCCGACGTCATTTTGTCCACTAGACAAGTACATGGTGGGTCTCCTCTGTACTTACTTTTTGTACCATTTATAGTTGCGTCTAGCTGTCCCTTCCGAACTTTTCTTGTTTTTATATTTTTCTCCAATTCGATTTGTGTTCTCGGTGTCATTGTCATCTAAAGTTACCATTTGAGATTAGGACGAATTTTACTCTTTACCATGCTTTACTATTCAACATGTTGATGCAGTGGATCGCACCACCATTCTCAGACTTCAAATGCCTGCAAGAGAGAGAGCCTGAGACCGATCCCAGACTGCTGGGGCGAAATTAGAGCTAGATAGTTTTTTAAAAAAATTATTTTTTGTGGGAGATCATCTTATGGATTAAGGTGGTTCTACCCTTAGCCAAAGGTTAACATGTTAAGAATTGACATACAAATTAACCTAAAAAGTTGACTTGCGTCGGTGCTTGCAAGGCTCAACCGAGCTGTCACCCCTACTCATCAATCCAAATTGCATGAACCGACAAGTTAGGCAAGATTTAGTAATCTTGGTCGTAGAATCCCACTTTAGCCTTTATTTGGAGCATTCAAAAACCAATTTAAAGATTCAAATGAGAAGATCACTGCATCTTATTTTTAATTCGGGTGCGAATCACCTCTTATTTTTTCTTTATATATATATATATATAGCACATAAAATATATATTTTTTGTATGTTTTGCTTACCCCATGATCTTTCCGTTACTTTTTAGATTCTAAAAAACTAATTAAAAATCAGTGCAACCACATCCACATCCATTAATTAATTATATATAAAATAAAAATTTTATATTCACATTTGATCAGTGTTTCAGCATACCATTTTTAATAGATAATATATCTAATCCATTTAAATTTTACGTGGAAGAGTCATGTTTTAGGCATCACCTTCACCTCGTCTTCTGCCCAAAAAAACAACCAATTCATGCTACTATCCGAAAGTAAATTTCAAGACTTGCACGCTTGCATATGAACCTCGGAATCAACATAATTAAGGAAAAAAGAAAAAGAAAAAAACAAAAGAGTGAGTAATTAACTCGAGAGTAGATATATATTAAATATTAGATAAGTTTGCCTGTGAATGGGACCATCGATAAAGACATGGGTCCGCAATCACAATCCTTTGGATCGCTTGCTCGACGTCTCAGACAAACATTGTTCTTATCACTACTCATTGCCCACTTTGTCCTTATTTAATTAGTCCCGCGAAAGTAAAATAAAAACTAAATAAAAAAAAAATTATATGAGAAGATTAATCTTTTGGAAGGCATTTTTTATTTGAAAAAAATGTTCAACATCTCATAAAGATATAAATAAATAAAAATTAAGTATTTTATATTTTAAGTTGTTTATTATTATTATTTTTTTCAAAACATAAATCAAAATGGTTTGATCATTCTTTGACTCTAGGTCTTTATCAAATCCCTCACTAAAAAAATTATTATTATTATTATTATTATTATTATTTTAGCTCATTAAGGCAAGGCTGTCCTTCCAAATTCGTACAAACTTCACAAATTCTTTAAGGAGTTAGTTAAAAAAAAAAGTTATAGATTTTAAAAAAGACAACAGTAAATAGGATCGGAATTTCTTAAAATTATTAGTATAATTGTAAGTATAACCACTCACTTTCTTTATATACACAAAAAAAATGTTATTAAATTGAAATTCAATAATTAATCAAGGAAAACTACAAGTGAAACCGACTTATTTCTTACCGAGTATTTATATTTTTAAGTAAATATATTTTTTTTAACGTGTCGGTCAAAATTATTCTTAATTTCAAATTTTCATGTATATTTTTTATTATGCCAATAAAATTGTGGGCTATTTTCTTTGTTTATGAATTATGAATTTATGATGCAAAGAGAGTATGCAGTCCGGAGCGCGTGGAATTGAGACAGGCCAGGGTTGCGTTTAGTTTAACATTTCACCTTCGTTTTATTTACTGCAAGCCATTTCGGGTTTTTTTTTTTTTTTTTGGGTATAAATAGAACCTCAACAGCGATCTGCGCAACTCACCGAGGCAACCTACACAAAGCAAAAACAGAGACATTTTTCCATTTTCGCTTCCACATATTATTGTTCGTTTTCTTCTTTTATTTCCGGGAAAGTGAGAGGGAGAGAGCGAGAGAGTGAGAAGCGAGAGGGAAAAGAAAACGTTGGGGTCTCTCTCCGGGCATTGCTGTATGTCAGTGGAGTATTACAGTGACAATTTCTACGGTGGATACGGTGAACTTGCCAACCCTTTACAATGGCCACAGCTCAGGAAAAAACGACGCCTTGTTGCGCTCCCAAAGCCACCACCACCGTCACCAAATCATTGCCACCTCAAACTCCTCCTACTGCTCTGCTTGGAAAGCCCTCCGGCGATTGGGCCGTCACCGGGTCCGACCCGTCGGAGGATCCGCCCCTCAAGAGGTCGTCCGTGGCGACCATGATCCGCTCCTTTGATACCATCACTGACCCTCCTACAAGCACTGCTTCCACCAAAGGTTAAAAAGATAAGCAAAATAAAAGCATGTTTTTGCGTTCTTTGTTTTGAATTTGGTTTTTAGGACTGTTTAACTTATCTTGGTTTTGAACAGTGGGGTTCTTTGAACATGTGTTTGGTTGCTGAGAAAACATGGACTCTGGAGGGGGGTTTTTTTTAAGTAGTTGTTGTTGTTTTGGATTCCAGGATCAACTAAAGTAAGCGAAGTGGGGTCAAACGGGTGGACTTTTTTGTCTTCTCGGGTCCCGAGTAATTACAACTCCGACACTCAAACATTTGTAATTCCCTTTCCTGCTCTTCGTTTTCTCGGCAACCAAACACTAAAATAATATGATTTAGTGTCTGAGGTGTTGAATCTAATGGTTTTTAGGTTGTTAATCTCATCCTCAACAACCTTTCTTTATTTACTTGTATATTATAAAATTTAAGGCTGTCAAGTATATTATGGGTGCTTAATTGACTTAGGTGGCTTTTTCTGCTTCCAATTGCTGAAAGTTCCAAATTTTATTGCTATCCACGAAAGCGCTTTTCTGTTTAGGTATATGAAAGATTGGGTAGCATTACTTTCACTTATGTTGCTTATGAATCTTGCTTGTTTGATTGCATAGGTATCTCAGTCATGGTGAGGGCTCAAACCAGCCACCCTTTGGATCCTTTATCTGCTGCCGAAATCTCTGTGGCAGTGGCAACTGTCAGGGCAGCTGGAGCAACCCCTGAGGTTAATTGCATTATTATTTTGTTGAACCCGAATTATTCTTGAGATCATGAAATAATCAGAGTTCATTTTACATGTTTTCCATTTCTAATATCAGCTTGAATAAGTGATATTGTTTCTTGAACTTTTAGGTGAGGGATAGCATGCGCTTTATTGAAGTAACTTTGGTGGAACCAGTTAAGAGCGTTGTTGCATTGGCAGATGCATATTTCTTCCCTCCTTTCCAGCCATCACTACTTCCCAAAACAAAAGGCGGACCTGTAATTCCTAGTAAGCTTCCTCCAAGGCAAGCAAGACTAGTCGTGTATAACAAAAGGTCGAATGATACAAGCATATGGATCGTTGAACTATCGGAAGTTCATGCAGCAACTCGAGGTGGTCACCATAGGGGCAAAGCTATCTCATCCAAAGTTGTTCCGGATGTTCAGCCTCCCATGGTATATTATGTGCTATTGTTTTGTTTGAACTTAAGCTGAAAAGTTGCTACTTGATGATAATACCAGTTGCAATGCATTTTATTTATTATTATTATTTTTATTTTTTTTATGAATAATAATTTATTAAAGAAGAAAAGCTTGCATACCCGAAAGTATACAAGAGAAGCAACCACCCTAATGGGGTCAAAATTCTAAAAAGTTAACAAGATCGAAAAGACTAGAGGAAGAGAAATTAGGAACAAAGGATACAACCCAGTCTAAAAGAGAACTCAAGGAGGATTTTAGTTGTAGCACATTAGACTTGTGGTCTTCGAAAAAACACTAATTCATCTCTCTCCAAATACTCTATATTAGTAAAGTAGGGATGACTTTCCATATGGCCTCTTAGGATTGTCTGCTCCCTTGCGTCTTCCAACAATGAAGTAGCTGTAGAATATCACAAGGTGTTTTATTTGTACCTATAATTTAAATAGCTCCACTGAAATTTGATTGGTATTTGAAGTTAGATCAATCATCTTGGCTAGGCCATTGAAGAAATTTGGCTTTCATCCATGCGTAAATCTCATTTGAAAATTAATATCTATCATCATAGAATGCCTTCATTGTAGTTTTAAAACTGTGTGCTATAGATACTTAATTGATTTGGTTGGACTTTTTGTGGGGCTCTCATGTGAATTTACAAGAGGAAATGTTCTATCTTGAAATATAAGCTATTATGCATTTTGGCATGATTGTGATTTCAAGAGAAAGGATTTGAAATAGGTTTACGGAAAAACATGCTGTAATGTAGACTGCCTTATTTTATCCATTCTTAAGGGAATTACCCAAACACTTCAGCAACCTTCCTATCAAAACCTTTTGCTTGCTTCTGATTGATTTTGTAAATAAATGATTTTATGACTGATAACCGGCTTGTCTCTTACAACATTTCTTTGATCGCATGGTTTAACTTCTCATCCCCACCTGCACTAAGCATCATCCTAATTCCATATGGTTCAATTCTCTTTGTGTTTGTCCAATGTCGACATTCTTCTTAGTTGATTCTACTAGTACAGGATGCTGTGGAATATGCTGAATGTGAAGCTGTTGTCAAGGACTTTCCTCCATTTAGGGAGGCCATGAAGAGAAGGGGTATTGAGGATATGGATCTTGTGATGGTCGATGCCTGGTTAGTTACTGCATTGAGATTATTTTTCATGGAGTTTATGTGAAAAAAATGTTTTAAATGCATGGATTTACTAGATATTAGTTACTTGCACTCATTTTAACTTTCCAGTGTGCTAACTCTTTTTACAGGTGTGCTGGATATCACAGTGATGCTGATGCTCCTAGCCGCAGACTTGCTAAACCTCTTATCTTCTGTAGAACTGAGAGTGACTGCCCAATGGAAAACGGTTATGCTCGTCCAGTTGAAGGAATCCATGTACTTGTTGATATGCAAAATATGGTGGTTATTGAGTTTGAAGACCGTAAACTTATTCCCTTACCACCTGCTGACCCATTGAGAAATTATACTCCTGGAGAAACACGTGGAGGTGTTGATCGAAGTGATGTGAAACCTTTACAAATCATTCAGCCTGAGGGTCCAAGTTTTCGTGTTAATGGACACTTTGTTCAATGGCAGAAGGTGCTAGCTTGTTTGCAGAACTACATTATTGATTAGTCTAAGTTCAACAAGTTGTATTAGTTATCTTATTTTCATTTCTGGTTGGCAGTGGAATTTTCGTATTGGTTTCACTCCCAGGGAGGGCTTGGTTATTTATTCTGTTGCATATATTGATGGTAGTCGAGGTCGGAGACCTGTAGCCCACAGGCTAAGTTTTGTTGAGATGGTGGTCCCTTATGGAGATCCGAATGAACCACATTACAGGAAGAATGCATTTGATGCAGGGGAAGATGGGCTTGGAAAAAATGCACATTCACTTAAGAAGGTCAGGATACTTTTTTTGCTGTTTTCTTTGCAGGGTTGTTTACAACTTCCTCTTTCTTTTGGTTTAAAAGTGATTTTGTATGATATAATTTTCGCATTGCAGGGTTGTGATTGTTTAGGGTATATCAAGTACTTTGATGCACACTTTACAAATTTCACTGGGGGTGTGGAAACAATTGAGAATTGTGTTTGCTTGCACGAAGAGGACCATGGGATTCTGTGGAAACATCAAGATTGGAGATCAGGTTTAGCAGAAGTTCGTCGGTCTAGAAGGCTGACAGTGTCTTTTATATGCACTGTGGCTAACTATGAGTATGGATTCTTCTGGCATTTTTATCAGGCAAGTGAGTCAACCTGGACCTGGTTGTGAATCTCAGTTGATTGTATTGCATTGATTGGCAGAATTACTCACATTGTCATGTTGAAATGCAGCAGTTGCTCCTTCAAATTGTAAAACGGTCCGCTCAGGGCCGTATTGGGCTCAGTATCTTCATGATGGCAACATTTGGTTGTCTACTTATGTTCTTATTCGTTTTGAGTTGCTAGCTATAGTGTGCTGCCCCAATTTTTTTATTTTATTTTTTTCCCTTTTAATTAGCTTTTGAGTGTGATTTTGTTGTCTGAAGCATGTCACTCAAGATAAATTCTCACTACATTTCTTTTGTTATAGGATGGAAAGATTGAAGCTGAGGTTAAACTCACCGGAATACTCAGCTTAGGAGCACTACAACCAGGGGAAACTCGAAAATATGGTACAACTATTGCTCCTGGCTTATATGCTCCTGTCCATCAACACTTTTTTGTAGCTCGTATGGACATGGCAGTTGATTGCAAGCCCGGTGAAACGTTTAATCAGGTAAGTTTACATGTGTTTAAAGGTTCTTTCTTCTGTATACTTGATTATATTGTTATACCTCAGGCAGGCAGTTTATAGCTAACCATCTTGTCTTTTATATTTTATTGCTTAAGTGCATTTTGAATGAGGTTCTAACTGTTTTCTACGGTTTTGTTATTAAAATTTTTTGACACAAGCTGCTTTGCGGGCCTAGCCATCTTGGGACTTGGATGACATCTTGATGGATGGTATAGTATAGTGTGTGTGTGTGGTATAAGAGCATAGCATGAGTGTGTGCTGATGGACATGTACTAGGGTTTATATATATATATATATATATATATATATATATATATATATGAGACAAAAGTACAAACAAGATTGCAAAGCAATACTTTTTACAATGGCGGATCCTTCCCACTATCAAGAGGAAGATCTAGTAAAGGTCAGGTCCCTCTGCTGAACGGCATGGATCACAACTAAAGAGTCTCTTTTTCCAGGACATATGTGAATTAGGTTGATTTAGCTATTTAAATGCACAAGGGGACAAGTGAATCATACTCCCTTCCTCAAAGCCATTGGGGAAAGGAATTGTGATATTATTGGGTAAATTCAATGTAATCGTTGTGGTCCGGTGTCATTAGCTCGCTTGTACGTGAGTTTTGGGTGTTGCAGTCTATGTAAAACAATCTTTCTAGTAGAGTCACAGATCTACTGAAATGGCTTTTGCTATGTTGCCTAAAGATGGAAGAGCTCACAGAATTTTTCATATTGATGATAATTTCCTACTTAACCATGTTTTATTTTAATCGCCTTATAATACCTCCGAATAGGTGCATTTTTTTTCTTCTTGTTGCTTCATAAGGTCATCTAAAAAAAATCATTGTCAGATTTGTCCCCATGATGATTAATAGATCTGAACTATCTTTCTCTTTTAGGTTGTTGAGGTGAATGTTAAAGTCGAAGAACCAGGAAAAAATAATGTCCATAACAATGCTTTCTATGCTGAAGAGGAACTGCTGAGATCTGAATTACAAGCAATGCGTGATTGTAATCCTTTATCTGCTCGCCATTGGATTGTAAGATTCCTTACCCTTGCTGAAGTTTAATGTCATAACTTGTCCAAAACCTCTCATTTCGTTTTTGCTATTACATTTTAGATGACAACTGATGTTGGTTGTCAAAATTGTGTTTTTTAATTGTCACTTTGATTCATGATAGCTAGGGAACTCAGTGTAGTCTATATCTAATCCTCGTCTGCTCTTGTTGAAACCTTTTACCAGTCATTTACTGTTCCAGTCTTATTTGTAGGATTTTATGTTCTTTTTACGATTCCTTTCTCATATCTTATGATTATTGATTTATTTTAAAAAGCATTATTGTTCATATTTGTCGATTGCTTTTCAATTCGATTTCCTTTGTTGAAGAGTTGCCTACAATTGATCATTTATTCAGTTTTAGTCAGTAGTAAATTACTTTAATGATGCATTTTATTTTCTAATTTAGGTTAGAAACACAAGAAATGTCAACCGGACTGGACAGCTAACAGGATTCAAAATTGTACCTGGTTCAAATTGTTTACCGTTAGCTGGTTCTGAGGCAAAATTTCTAAGGAGAGCCCCTTTCTTGAAGCATAATCTTTGGGTCACACCATATTCACGTGATGAAATGTATCCTGGGGGAGAGTTTCCTAATCAAAATCCACGTGTTGGGGAAGGATTGGCTACTTGGGTTAAGCAAAATCGATCACTGGAAGAAGCCGACATAGTTCTTTGGTTAGTTCTTGTCTATTTTATTAACGAGATATATTTATAACATGGGAATCATTGTAGAAAGCTCTATGCGCTATGTGAATGTAATCTAGGTATCTATTTCTGTGTGTATCATATAAATTTGATATTGACTTTCACTTGCACTTCAATGATTCCAGTATAGTTGAGCCAAATCTAGTGGTGAAGGTATTTAGACATAGCTTGGTAAATGATCTTGTTCTTATGCATATATTTCACATGCTGAATTTGATTGTGTTGTCAAATAAATACAGGTATGTATTTGGAATCACACACATTCCTCGGCTGGAAGACTGGCCTGTTATGCCGGTGGATCGCATTGGTTTTACGCTCATGGTATTCCGCTCATACGCGTTTAAGATTTCTTGCTTCTTTCTTTGTGCATCAGAATTATTGACATAATCTGGTTCATTTTTTGCTGTTTTTAATGCAGCCACATGGGTTCTTCAATTGCTCGCCAGCAGTGGATGTCCCTCCGAGTACATGCGACGTGGAAATTAAGGAAAATGGGATTGCAGTTAAGCCTATCCAGAATGGACTTCTAGCTAAGCTTTGAAAGGAAATATTTAGCACGATTTAGTGCTAACCCTTTATGTTTTAAAAAGAAAGACGCTGTTTAACTATGTGGATTTGGGTGTGTTTGTCAAATAATTGAGCCGCAGGGCCTAATTTGCTGTTGATATGTAACATTTGGCTATGCCTGAGGCATGTGCTTTGCTAATGGCATGGCTGATCTTCAAAAGTTTAATAAATGCTGGAGTATTGCCTCTGACAGAAATTTCCTCCAACCTATTTCTGTCCTATCACCCTCTATGATATTTTATGGTGCTGAAATTGAATGTCCTCCATGTTTGAATGGAATAGGATCTTAGAATTTATTTTATGGCCAAGATTCTGTTTTGTTGCATTGAATAGTGTATATTGTGACATGATAAATAATGTCACTATATACAAGATTAGATATGTTGAATTTAATTTGGACCATGAAATGGAAGGGACCTTAATCTTGTTTGAATATTGATATTATTATGTAGTTATGCTAACAAAGGGCTATGCAATCTAATGCAAGCAAGCGCGGATGAGGCTAATTAGGTTGGATTTAGATTGTGCAAAGCGTTTGGGCAATTCGATTAGGTTAGTTTTGAATGCTTGGAGCACATGCCTGTGGTTCAAGTGTCTTCTCACATAAGGCAATGAAGAGCAGTTTCATTGTACTTGATCTCCATCCTTTCAATAATATGACCGTTTAAAATTGTTCATATCCGACCGATTTTTATTTTTATTATTTCTTGGTGGGGTTGTTGTGGTCGGAGTAATTTTATATTTTCCTGTTTAATTATTTTTGACTTGTTTTCAAGCTAATTAACAAAATAAATCTCGATTTTGAGTCATCTTCTTCCTTTCTTAAATAAAATAGTCCTACTTTGGGAATGGTTGTCATCAGCAGACGTGGCCGCAGGAATTAGAAGCGGTTCACATTCGTCGTGGTCAATAAGTCATGCAATGGGTGTTCTACACACATCCCCATGTGGGTGACGCTATCAGCACTCATTCCTCCTCATTCCCGTGCGTGGAATTCGAATGTAACAAAAAATAATAAATAAGATTTTATGATTATTGAGGAAGAAATCTTCAAATCTGCTCATTCTCCTTTACAAGTCAAGCCGAAGATGGCATAGCAAGTCAACTACTCTTTTTCTTTTTTCTTTTTTTTTCTTTTTTTTTTTTTTTTAAAAAAAAAAAACAAGTCAACTATCTTCATATTTCTGTGGGTTGGGGCGGGACAGTTTTTTTTTCAATGGATTACGGATTTGAGATACTTTCGTGTTGATTCAATTTTTTCTTATCAAATATAACAATTTATATAAGATGTAGGAATGTTTGTTAAAAATTTTATTTTTTATTTATTTTCAGGATAAATACATTACCAAACAATTCAAAACATAAGACACTCTTCAAAACAAAAAAAATATATTTTAATCTTTATATTATACCGCAACATATTTTTTCAATAAAAAATAAAAAAATATACCTCCCAAATACAATTTTGTTCCCTTTTGTTTTGTTTTTTCAAAAATAAAAATATTAACAAATAATTACAAATATAAAACACTCACAAAACATTTAAAATTAGTAAAAAAAAAAAACCATTCAAAAACCAAGCAAATTTTCTTCCCTTCTAATTCATTAATCATTATAATTCTTTTATGGTAAATCCACAGGTTATCTTGCACCTAACAAAAAAGAAAACTGAATTCAAATTATATTAAGTCCTCCATCCACGCTCTTTCCTTGCAAGTGCGCAACACTTCCACTCCTCCTATCTTAAATGTCCTTCCTACTAATTACTAATTTTACTAAACATCGTAGATAACGGCAATTCCCCGCGTAATTGAGCAGTCTTCTCGATTGATGGGTCCTCCCAACACCACGCGCTCTCACTGCGCGATTTCCCAGAAAGAGCAGGCCTACCTAGTCGACACACAGACATGCGAAGAAAGAAGGAAACGGAGCGAAACGGAACGGAAACGAAACGAAACGGTCCCACCAACTAAACCCAAACCCAGACCCTCTATAACTCAGACGAAAGCTCTCTGACTCGCCGTAGACTCACTGCAGCCGTCCACAAGAGAAGTCGAACAAGCACTCTAATTCTTCGCCGATTGATTTGGAGGAGGTCAGCGGCTGAGTCGAATGGCCTCGGAGGAGAAGCGAATTGCGGTCGAGCTCTCGTACCCTATTGGACTCACCGAGCAGGTTTGCTCGGCGGCGGACGACGCCAAGTCGTTCAAGCTGGAGTGCAACGAGGTGGGCAAGTATGCGGAGCGGCTTAAGCAGATGCTCCGGACCCTGGTCCGTTTCCCCACCACAACGCCGTCCCTCTACGAACGCCCGATTTGGCGAGTGATTGGCGAGGTCTCCAAGAACCTGGACCGTGCCCTAACACTAGTCCGCAAGTGCAAGCGCCAGAGCGTCCTCCGCCGCGTCGTCACGATCGTGACCGCCGCCGATTTCCGCAAAGTCTTCGGCCTTCTGGAGTCGTCCATAGGCGACATGAAGTGGCTCCTCAGCATCTTCGACTCCGAAAACGCCAACGGAATCGTCCTCTCTCTCCCACCAATCGCGAGCAACGATCCAATACTCGCCTGGGTTTGGTCCTACATAGCTACGCTCCAAATGGCGCAGCTCACTGAACGAGTCGAAGCCGCGAACGAACTCGCCTCGCTCGTCAAAGATACCGACAGGAACAAGAAGATAGTCGTGGAGGAAGGTGGAGTCCCTCCATTGCTGAAGCTCCTGAAGGAGGGCACGTCTCCGGACGCGCAGGTCGCGGCGGCGAGCGCGCTTCACAGCCTGGCGGACGAGCAGGACCGAGTGAGGAGTATCGTGAACGAGCTTGGGGTTCAGATTATAGTGCAGGCCCTCGGGGACTCGCCGATGAGGGTTCAATCTCAGTTGGCGAGCCTGGTGGCTAGGATGGCCGAGCACGACCCTCTCGCCCAAGAGGATTTCGCCAGGGAGAACGTGATAAGGCCGCTCGTGACGATCTTGTCGTTCGAGACCTTTGCGGACGACCACAGAGATCAACAACTGGGTAAGCAAAGCATTCATTCCATTGTTCAAATTAACAAGGAGATGGAGAAGAAATCACTAGCTAGACCCAGTAGTAGACAGTATTCGAATTCAAGTGCGAGTTCCAACTCGCATTACTATTACAGTTATTATTACAATTCCGAGGGGAGTAAGCATAGGAGAGAGAGGGAGAACGAGAGGCCGGAAGTGAAGCTTGGTTTGAAAATTAGTTGTGCTGAGGCTTTATGGAAGCTTGCGAGAGGGAGTGTGGCGAATAGTAGGAGGATAACAGAGACGAAAGGGCTGCTTTGTTTGGCGAAGTTGGTGGAGAAAGAAGAAGGAGAGTTGCGATACAATTGCTTGATGACCATTATGGAGATAACGGCTGCAGCCGAGTCCGATACTGACCTTAGACGTGCAGCATTCAGGACTAATTCACCGGCTGCCAAGGCTGTCGTGGATCAGCTCTTGAGGGTGATGGAAGAGCGGGACAGCCCGGTGTTGCAAATCCCGGCTGTAAAATCGATTGGTTCTTTGGCTAGGACGTTTCCTGCCAGAGAGACCCGGGTCATCGGTCCCCTAGTGATTCAGCTTGGTCATATGAACCTGGATGTAGTTGCTGAAGCTGCCATTGCGCTGGGCAAGTTTGCTTCTCCTGCCAATTTTCTTCGTATGGAGCATTCAAAGACGATAATTGAGTTCAATGGTGTGCCTAATTTGATGAGAATGCTAAGGGGCAATGAACGGACACTGGTGCATGGTTTGATTCTCCTTTGCTACCTTGCATTACATACGAGCAACAGTGAAGCTTTGGAACAAGCTAGGGTGTTGACTACGCTCGAGGGGGTAGACCGTAATGTGGTTGCCCAGGATCCTGAATTGAGAGAATTGGTGTCCAATGCCATACGCCACCTCAATGTGTATCATGCCGGAACCCTTTCTCAAATGAATACTTTTGTTCCCTGAATACCAACTTGGTGAGTAGTGGACCCAATGTTTTTGTGGGGGCATTACTGCACTGTTCTGTACATGGAACAGGTTGATACTTTTTGCTCAGGTGAAAGAAAAGAAAACAAATGTCATAGAAACAAACAAGTAGCTCCATAAGAAAATACAATAGGTCATCAAATTAGATTGTCTTGTTGAAAAGCAGTTTATGCACAGTTTAAAAGTAGATTGGATGTTTAGTATGAACAGATATCGATTGGTGTTACCTCTGTTTTTTTGCTTCTCCTCTAACCAGACTAACCTCCCCGTATAAAATGTCTTTTCTTGAAAATATCTGCAGTAACAGTTACATTTACTCCATGGCTGATTCGTGCATTTGATTCATCTGTATATTGTTTTGACTTTTTCACCTGTTTTTTTGGCTGACTACTTTCTTGAATTGTGTCTCCCTGGACTATGAAGCATTAGAATTATTATTGTCACAAGTAAACTGATTGGTTTTCTGAATTTGCAAGCAACCATCCCCCAAAGGGTGCATCTTCACATTTTGGAGCTGCGTTGAAGCAGACTTATCTCATTTGTTGTCCATATCATCCATGCTCGCAGTTTTGTCTTTCGTTTCTGACTGTCAGGGACTGGTTCCAGTAAATAAAGGTACTTCTTCTAACCATGACTTATACACCCCTGTGAATTGGTGCGGGATCCTTGGTACAAATTGCCACAGGAGATGTATGATACAGTGGTAGTATTATTACAAATCCTATCATTGAGGCGATCTGCTTCACCAAATTTCATCATAGCTACATTTTTCATTTAGCCAAAAGACCAACCACCACTCTTGCTTAATTTTCCATGGCAAAGTTGACTCTTTGAATGTTTCTACTAACATCTACTCTAGAGAAAAAACAATCACATGGATCCTGTAGTTGTCTTCACAGGCTGCCAGCTTTCAGTTCAATTTTTAGCAGCCTATGGGGGGAGGGTTCTACCGATCTAGCCACTCCTAGTAGAGGCCCCAGTCTTATAGAATGAAATTACTTCAGGAGGTGGTCAGTTCTAACTTGTCTTTGTCTCCTCGCTATGGCTTTGTTTTTTTTGAAAATTAACTAATTCAATTCATTCAACTGTTGGGCACTTGGGGACTGCACTTTTGGTTTTCAAAATATTTTGTAGTGAACTTGATTGTCTTATAGTTATGGTTGTGTTGCTTCAGACATGGTCTGAGATGTAATCCTTCTGGTTCTTGCCTTTTCCTCAACTTAGGATTGTTGGCGTTCTATCAGTTTTATAAATGTCGTTTTTTAATTACTAAATTGATTAGGAGTCTTCCTACTCACCAGAATCATTGTTTGGCATCTTTCTGGGCTTATTTTGTGAGTCAATGCCCTCAACTTCGAAGTCTGTAAACTTGACAATGGCATCAAAATTGATTTAAAGTTTGACATGGATGGTATTCAGAAATTTTCCAATAGGATAGTGCTAGAGATACTCGTATTTTACTCCCACCTCCTATACTCCCTAATGTGGTACCATCACATCAGCCAAAAATAAAAAAATTATCCAGCCTCTTCCATGAGGGTGGTCAACAACTCCAACCGAATTTCTGTTGTGGTTGCAGTACCCCCAAAGCCCTCGAAATGGTTGCAACCTCCCTCGCCTGGTAGTTGAGGGTTGCACCAACTAAGTGCAAAATTTTGTCTGAAGGGGAGGCAGAAGTGTATGTAATATTACTCTTTCCCGTATCAAATGTTATCTCCTCGTGAATTTCCTTCCGGCAATCTGGTCCAAAGGATACTAGAGTTCCGGAGTCTCGCCAATCTTCAACGTTACATACAAGCAGTGGGTGGCATTTACATAAAAGAAAATGCCAACCACGTAGTATTAGTATTACAAGCAGTGTTTAAAGAAAGAAACAAATGTGAATTACTTCGTATCACCCACACCCAAATCTCCTTATATTATTCAAACACCTAAGCTAGGCAATTCACGAAATTCTCCACACAAAAAAAAAATAAACAAGTGTATGTTGCTATATAGTGAATATATTTTCCCTGTTATGAAAAGTTGTGCACCAGGCACAACTATAGAGACAATATTGCAATGTGAAAATAAAAATGCTAATTTTTAACCCACTGGTCATGGACGAAAGAGAATAATAAAAATAAAAAATAAAGTAATTGAGACAATATGGCAAGTAATTACTCATTTTGTTTCTGAATTATATACAATACTTGAATCTTGATAACCCTGCAGTCGGCTGTAGACTCGAGAATCTATAGAAGTCACATTGAGGGAATCATTTATGACCTGCTGAATCGCCATCATCATAACCTAATCATAAGAAAGAAATCAGGCGATCAATCGCCAAGTTGAATTGTCTACAGCTACAGAACATTTGACACCCTGGTAGATAAGTAGCTCAACTTTACTTATACTGGATGAACGTACCTTTAGTGTAATTCACTGGTCATTTGCTCAATCCTATTTTGCTGCAAGCCATTCCTAATTACAATCAACAGGTCCTTAATCTGTCAGATTGCTGTCTAAAAACCATTGCATATTGATCAGCACAGTTTGAGAGTGTTCAGAAGATACAGAACATCTAACAGATTCCTCAATGATGCCACTAAGAACTCAAACAAAATAAGGGGTTAGTTATTGTCCTTCCAATTGAGGAATTTCAAACCATCCAATTCTGAATGCAAGACCTAATGTTCGATTAGAATCAGTGCTTGGACTTAAAATATGCCAAGCGCAGAAAATGATAGTGAACAGCGAGGGACATATGTTCTTCATAACTGCGATCAAACATCAGGAAGAAGAAGACTAATGAAAAGGCTGACAAAAGGGGAGGAAAGGAAAATGTAAAAGTTCACAAACCCTTTATGATGTAGCTTAGCAAGATGAAGGCAAAGCACGCCAATTGTCAGCAAGATGCATGACTCGATCTCGTGAAGTTGCTGACAATTGTTGGAGAATTACATTCTTCACATGCGCTGCTGCTCTTTCACCGGCTCGGGTAGCAAGTTCCAGGTACACTACAGCTTTCATCATCTCCCCTTCCTGCGCAAGTGTTAATCATCAAAATCTCCAAGACCTTAGCAAATTATTTATTTAACATAAATTCGCTGTTTGTTTAAATCGACAAGAAAAATTGAACCCCTGCCCGGGACTACCATGGTATGCAAGGGCCATTTGGAAAAATTGGAACCTCACTACAACTGTAAATCTTTAAAGGCAAATTGCTGTCCTTCCCTATTATACTGATGGAATTAGAACTCCGGGGGAAAGTGTCTCTCTTGAAATGCATGATATATATGCTAGTGGATGACCTGAATGTTCATGTTGTATATCCTAGAAGCTTTGAGCCTGTTGACATTAAACTCTCCTAATCTTACATATACAACTGGTAAGAAGTAAGATTCTAAGAATTAGAAACACGGCAAAAAGGGGTAGTGTAGGAGACTAGTGAATGCAGGAGAGAGTGTGTGTTGAGCCAAATTTATTTCTTCTGGATTATGGATTATACAGCTAACTTCATACTTCATGCCTAACCATATGAGGTCTCCTATAATGTCCATTCTTTTCTTCCTTTGTTCTTCTTTGGCATTTCATTCTCACAAGGTTAAATGTCAGAAGTCTTAGTTTAAAGCATCCTACACAATTTACATAAACAAATATGTTTCCATGGGTATATATACTTCATGCACTGTATTTTCCTTAAAAGTATGTATAAGAATGGTATAGAAACGTTACATACAGAAAAGAGAGCAAGTCCATGCTCAAATTGAGCTTTACTGTGACCCCGATCAGCCGCCCGCTTCATCCATTTTCTCGCCTGACGATGACTGTGCACTAAACCTTCCCCAAATGAGTAGCATAGCGAGACATTGTACATGGCTCGCAAATACCCACTTTCCGCAGCTTTTAGATACCATTTAGCCTGTTCCAGAATAAGCAAACTTATCACAAAGAAGCTCTCGAATATGCTGCAACAATCACACTTCGTATCACCGCATACAGGGTTTCAAACCATTTTCAGAGTATGAAACCACAAGTAAAAAATTCACGCCCAAACCAAGAATGAAAGGAGCAAGGGAAAGAATTGCATACAGCCTCTTGTATATTGCAATCTACGACGCGACCTTGATGCAGACAAAGCGCGAGTTGGTACTGAGCACGGACATGGCCAGCGAGGGAAGCTTTATACAACCATTTCACAGCCTCCTTCGGATTCGAAGGTTCGCCTGCAAGATTGATAAACTTGCCATAAGCACGAGATTGCAAACATTGATGAACAATTTAAGGCTTGTTGATTTAAGAAATACCTTGCAAATAAGAAATAGCTAAATTGCACTGTCCAGCTGGATCGCCAAGCGAGGCAGCTCTGTGATACAAACCGATGGCCTTGTCCTTGTGGCCCAACTCCCAGTAGATGAGACCAGCATCGACCATGGCCAGGGAGGAGCCACGATCCGCGCCTTTGAGAAACGAGTCTAGAGCCTTGTCCAAGTTAGGGCGCACCCCGCCGTGGCCGTGCTTGAACCGCTTGCCCCACCGCAGGAACAGCATGGCCTCCCTTAGCGGCCGGAACGCCTCGCACCACGACTTGCACACCAGCGACGCAGCACGAAGGTTACGGAGACTGAACGACCCTGCTATCTTCGCCACCACGTCGTACGGGAGAGACGATAAATCATGGCCGTCGGAGTGGAACAGGATCTGGCGGCTCGGAGGCGATGCTTTTCCGGTGGGGGGTTTAAGGTACTGTTTTGAACCGTTGGCTTTCGATAACGGAAGCGATGAGAAACGAGAGCCGTCCGATCGGCCAGGCCAAGTTCTCTGCTTCATCTTCCACGGTCTCAGACCATGGAGGATTAGAAATTTTGAGATATGAGATATCTGAGATATGTTTGGTAATATTTTGTTGCATATATTTTTTTTTTTCATCTTTTTTTTTGACCGATCTCGGTGAATTTACACATTTCTTCTTCAACTACCATATGTGCAAATTCCTCAGTGAATATTTGAGATTTACCAAAAAAAAAATGATAGGAAGTTTTTATCACATTAATATACATAGTTCAACACAACTATAGTTCAAAAGTCTAAGCTAATGGGTTAAAGTCCACTTAGATATATTAAGCACCTTTTTTTTTTTAATATTTTTCTCAAAGCGAGACACAACTCTCACAAATGCACTTACAATATTTTATCTATAATTCATTTAATAAGGTTGACTTAACACTTTCAATCAACTCTTGAATTAGAGAAATGTTGAATATTATAATTATGAGTAATATTATACGTCTTCTTAGAGTCATGCCAAATGTAATGTAACATTTAAAATTACCGTTGAGATCAAAAGTCAATAAATCACATCTCAAATTCATCAGTGAGATATGATTTATTGACTTTTAAATGGTAGATTGTCATTGAGGTGGTAGCTTAAAGATGTTAAGCGGATTTTATCTTAAAGTTTAAGAGACACTAAAAATTAAAATTAAGTGAAATTTCCCATATATATATATATATATATATATATATATTTATTAGAATGGCACTTGGGCAATCAAACTTGCTTCACCAGCTTTACCACGCCTCACATCAAGGCTCCGAGGCCCACTAGGAGTAGGAACTGTCTCGTTGGTTGCTTGTCTTTAAATCTTAAACAGTAGGCCCAACATTTTATATTCTAAACGTTAATAATTCATAATTTTTTAGGAATAAATTCTGTTTAGAGGTTATCAAAAAATTAAATTCAAAATTTGATGAAAATACTAACAGATAATGTTCGGGTTTAAAAATCATAAAATTGAGAACAAAAAAAAAAAAAGCACAAGAAGTGTTTAATATAACTTTCCTATTTTTAAATATTGGGTTCCTACTTACTACATTTATAGTGCGTTTAATTATGTAATTTCGTAGATTAAAAATGTATTTTTAAACTGCAAGCAATGTGGTGTATTTTTAAAAAATATATGGTTTTATTATGCACACTTTGAAACTGTTAAATCAAACGGACACTTATTATTGCTTTATTTTATTTTATTTTATTTTTAAAAAAAAATGTGTGAATAAGTAAGGGAAATGAAATAAATTTAAAACATGTATAATGTTAATAATTTTTCAACAATAATTCTTTTAATAAGTAATCCTTTTTGAGTGCTACATATTACATATATACGACTTAGATATGAATCGTGTGGGAGCTCCAATAGCAGCATGACAAGTCTCACTCCAAAATCTGCTGGTGTGGATGGCCCCCACATGCGAACCAATCAAATGCATTTGCTACGGCTGATTAATCAGAGCCCTGACACGCATTCACTACAGAGATATGTTGTCATATTTCAGGTAAAAAAATATAAATGCTTGCTCGCTATTGCCCCACTGAAGATTTTTTTAGATTTCTTTTTCATTTTTCTAGGGACACCGTAATAGATTGTTGATGGCAATATGGCATGCTTAATGCTTATTAAAAAATCGACAAATTAACTAGCTAGAGCCAAATCAATTCTAGATATGCCTTGTTGGATCTCACACGATGCTTTTTTTTTTTTTTTCTTTACTTTTCTTTTTTCTTCTTCTTTTCTTTTTAATTGGCAAATTTATGTGGATTTCAAGTTAAAATGTGTATGCCTGGCACAAATCTTTACAGTATTAGGTATCTGTGTACCGTGTTTGGGCTTGAGTTCGGTAATTGAACCTGTTAGGATTAGAATATTAAGAAATACGTATTTTAATTTTAATTAGAACTTAACTTGAGCTAAATTAGCTAAACTCATTTTTTGCTGGACTTTTTGATGTTGCTTTTGACAAATTATGTATTCTCATTCTAATGATGTTTATTTTTTTTTTACTATTACATATTTATTTTGTATTTTTGTATTTTCTTTTTATATATATAAACAATAATGATTATAACACTCGAGAATTCAAGTGATAGTGGTAGTGATTATGGACCATACATGAAGGCACTAATGTTATTGAATGTTATTTGAAGGCCCTATTGAAGGAACTTTTTATTATGGAAAATATTTAAAATCATCAATCATCTTCATCCAACCATGTATTATATATAAAAAAAATATTAAGGCACAAAAAAGACAAAATGTTGGACATCAAGTACATAATTAAAGTTAAAAGTAAGGCATCCAAACCATTAAAAAAAATTAATATTTATCCATTTTGATATAAAAAGGTTGATATAAAATGATCATGTCGTTTTTGGTCAATTTGCAACTTTTAAAAGTTTTTTTTTAAAATTTTTTATTACCAAATAATAGCAATAATTTTAAAGCATTTTAGACGTTATTATTATTATTATTTTTTCAACGCAATTCTTGAGCGGATAAATGCCCAACAACTCCTTTTGCTTTTTTTTTTTTTTTTTTTGCCCTGATCAAAATGAATAATGCTATGAACCATCTTTTTTTCTTTCTAAAGTTGATGTGGCTTTCAAAATTACCATTAGATCAAAATTCAAGTATGATTCATCAAAAATTTAATAGTGATTTTAAAACCTACATCAGCTTTAAGAGGATAAAAGAATCGTTCCTAACATTATTCGATCAAAATTAGCTTCTCTAGTTTATGTTTTCAAGGGTAAAAGCATAATGTAACGTGGTTCTAGAACAACCATCCAATCCAATTTTGAACCCCATTGGCATTTTCTTGCATAATCATAAATTAAAATTTTAATTTTGTTTCCTTGTCTCCGTATATGATAAGAGGAATACAAAACCTGAAACAATGCATACAGACTACAGTGTGAGAAATCAAACAACTTTTGATCTCCTCCATGTGGTCTCCAATAATGGGATTCAACTAAATATTATTTTAATTTAATCCAAAATGACGACCCACTACAAGCCAAGTAAATATATGCAGTCTTTGTAGGACGTGTTGAAACACTATTGCCTCATGTCATGGCTCCGATCCCGATGCACTTTCTTTTAATACACCTTTAAACCCGGGAGATTAGGTGAACTTCCCTTAGCCTTGATCGTCATAATTATTGGTTATCCACTTCTAAACAAATGGGTTTTCTTCCTTTCTCATAGACATTCCATATTCTATTATAAAAATTACACTTCAAAAATAAAATATATATCTATAGTGAATGTCAATTATTGGTCTGCAAAACTTCAGCTTGAAAGTTGCAAATAAGCTTGACAGTTCAGCTTGTCAATCTTGGACACAAACCCAATACAAGAATTGTGACAAATAAGGGCGGTTCTTTTCTTTTTTGTTTTTGGTGGGCAAATAAGGACCATTCAAATGACATAGGATTCTAATCTTCCTTGCACATGTGGTTTGTGCTTTTACTATTAGGAATCACGGAAGAAAGCATTACAGAGAAGCTTCCCACTATGATAAGAGTCCGAGGTGGCCAATCTCTCAAGTCTAAAGAGGAGATGATGGCAGAGCATAAAGGTACAGCTAGCTGCTATGGCTAAAGGGTTAAAGTCAGGAATTGTCTTGGTCAAATCAGCTACGTAGCATCCGTGCAGCTCCTTCTTACCCAATATTTGAAAAGGATTTACCTTTCCTTGCGTTTGACATCTTTTGGCTGCTTGCCTTGATTTTGACTTGCATCGGCATTCGTACGCACTAGCACGAGCAGTTTCAAGGAGATGAAAACCAACAAAATGAAATTTGTTTTACCCAGATCATGTTCATCACCCTCTCTTCACCTTCTATGTCATTTTTTAACACACACAGGCAGTCGAATTCAAGAAAGAAATTTCTTTAAGCAACTCATAAGCCAAGCTAAAATATTGCCAACTTTTTTTTCTTTTTTTTTTTCTCTTTTATATATAAGACCCTGTACATCATCAACTCCTACCCTGCTACAATAAGCGTCATGAGAGAAAACAAAGAGAGGGAGAGAGGGAGAGGAAGAAATTAAAGGTACAAACTAGAATCACATATTAATTAGTTCTAACAAATGATCAAAGCTAGGCCTCCAAATTCAACAATCAACGAGTTAGCTAGCCCTCTGCATAAACACAGTTTCCAAGTCCGGAGGAGTGAAGAACTCCCTGACACCGCCATAGTTACACTTGAAAGAAGGTTTACGCTTTCTGGGAGCCGGCGGGCACGTCAACCTCGTTGGAATCCTCGACTCCTCCCCAGTCGGCGTCGTCGAACACTCTTCTTGGGCTTCGCCGGTGCCGTCCCATTCCTTCTCCGCCGGGTTGGCATATATAGGCTTCAACGGAGCCCGTAAGGGGATTCCGGCAATAACCCATTTTTTCCCTTCCGTTTCTAAGCCTCCATCAACCTGCAGTGACTTCTCGGAGAACCCCATGTTGTGTGGCTGATCAAAATTGAACAGGCAAAATCCTCAGAGGTAATATATAAAGAAAAATAATAAAGGAGGGAATAAATATGGGTTATGTTATGTTATGCGCAGGGAATAAAATGAAACCCCAAGGAAAGCGCAAAGCGGTGAAGAAAGGATGAGGGTGAGGGAGATGAAAAGGGTTTTGACGAAAGCTTTGGAATTGGAGGGGACAGAGAGAAAAGGAAGAAAGAGTGGCAAAGTAGAGTAGGGTTGGAAGAAAAGGTTCAATTCAATGTTCCGTTTATACCAATCAGATGAAGAGAGAAAAAGAGAACCCGAGGAAGCCCGTGACATAAGCATTGCCCTTTGCCCATTACTAAACAGCACTAATGGACAGCGATAGAGCGAGAGAGGCTGCCCGTTAAAATAGCTGACCACGGGCAGGAGTGAATTTTGGGGGGATTGACTTGGACTGGCACGCCAAATTCTTGGACCCCGCTTCTTCTCTCTTTCTTTTCTTTTCTTTTGATTTCTATTTTCTTCTTCGTCTTTTTTTTTTTTTTTTGGGATAATGAAATTTGAGAAAAATATTTTCTACAATATTTTGTATTGGATTGATAATTGATTTCTGAAACTGAGGTGGTTTATTATGCCATCTGAATCAGGAGTGGGATTATAATTTCAAGTGGGTCAAAACTTTTTTTTTTTTTTTTTTTTTAAAAAAAAAGGTTTTTTAGAAGGTAAAAAATTAATTTAAAAGGTATTAATTTTGGAGGATTTATTTCATAAAAAACATGAAATTCAAAAGATTTTTTTTTTTAAAAAAAAAAATTGGGGGCTATTAGTTTAGTTCCGAGGATGAATGTGGTTCCACCCCTACTAAGTGCTTATTTTTATATAGTCTAATAGTTAGTTTTAATGAAATTTTGAGATTGAGATATTGTCTAGTGAGATTGAGATCAGTCTACCACCACAACCACAAGTTTTTCTCTCACCTTGATGCTTACAATTACAAAGGAGTTCCACGTTTAAAAAGCCACTTTCTCATATTCTATATTCCTTAGATGCCAAAGCACTCAAATAGAATGAAAAGTATTCTAAATGATTGGGAGGACTTGATTTGCCATTAGATAATGTCACTCACACAAAAATAACAAATAAAAGCAGTGCCTAAAGTTAGATCTCACAGCAAAATGACATTATATTGTCACATTTATTATTTGTATGGGACATGTGTTTTAAGGTTTGTATAATCCTACTGCATGTGATCATCAAAAGCCTCCAAACCCTACAATCTCTAAGGAAAAAAACATTTAAGAGAAAAGTTTAATATATAAAATTACAATAAATGCTATAGGTCAATAAGTTTCTCATATTTGATTCATATTTTTTCACAAATTCAATAGATCAACCATTAGATTTGTGATGTTCACAATTGATTTGTGTAAAGTCCACATATAAATCCACAAATCTAATGGTTAATTTGTAAAATGAGATGTGCCAAATATAAAAATATATATATATATATATATACTCATAGCATTTCTCTAAAATTACAAACTTTTAAAGGTTTGAATTGAACCATCAAAATATCCTCATGGAATCAATTTATATAATGAGATATAATCATGTATTTAATAAAAAAGATAAATAATTAATAGATTAAATTATCTTACCCCACTATACAGCATTAACGAAACTAGGGGACCACTTGTACCATGCTTCATGCCCCTCCAAAAATGCCATACCCTTATATGATTCCCATGGTGGCCATCTTATGGATTGAGGAATGTTAGGTTATCCTTTGGCGTACGTCCTTTTAGTCCAAAGTAGATATTATTTTATAAAAAAAATTCAAATATTATCTATAAATAAATATTGATATAAACTAAAAAAAAAAAAAAAAACTGTCTATTGGGCCCCATTGTTTTGTTTTATTTCCCTTTTTTATCACACAAAAAAAAAAAAATGATGAAAGGAGATACAATTTGATCAAGATACCATTAACGTGAACCACGTAAAAGAAGACACAGCATAAACGGGCACAGGAAGGAACCCATATGGGAATTTCCAGGCAATATTAGATGAATTTAACTTCTGATATAGCATGTCACAAATTTAGATTTAAGTTAAGAGTTGCAATGACTTCTATGGCAAGTTACAGAGGCCCGATGGTCATGAGATTCATAGAAAGATTGACATATGAGAGATGATAAAGGATGCTGGGAAGTTATCTTCAACAGAGTGAAGTTTATATACCACCAGGAAGGGAGGAATGGGATAAAGTTTGAGAAGTATACATTAAAGGGCTTGTGAAAGCCAAAACAAAGGACAAACTATGATACAACTTAGAAATAAGGAAGCATCCTTTACATCCTCGAGTAACCTCTGTAGTCTTCATATTGCTCCATAAACTCGTCATTGAATTTCTTGAAACTGGCCATGATTTCAGGCATGTCCTCCTCAGCAGGTAAAATGGTTGTCCTCAGGTGGAAGACCCTATAATGGAAATGTATTCAGTTAGATTAATTTGTATTTAAGAAGCTGTAAAAATACAGAAATACATGCTAAACCTAAAATAATTATCCTGTGAAAAAGTTTTTCAGGGTAGAGAGCCGGCTAGCCAATTTGCGTAAATAATATAATAATAACCAGGAACAAGCTAGACAGAAATGGTAATAGAAGCATTGTAAAGAAAGCAATAGGAAGATTGACTTTATTCTAGCCTTAAAAAAGAAAAGAAAAGGAAGATGCCTTTGGAATCTAGCTAAAGAAAAACTAAGCCCCACACAGAAAAATTAGAAGTAGTTACCCTTCTTTCTGTCCAAAGCCTGAGCCAGGGACCGTTGAAATGCCAGTTGCTTCCAAAAGCTTGAGACAGTAGAGAACATCAGGAACTTTTCCAGCCCTTTTGGCAGCCTCTATTGCCCTTGGTGGCAAGCGTAGTTGAGGGAATGAATACATTGCACCTAAAGCCAATTTTTCTCAATACTCACATAATAACCAACCATTAAAATGCATAATATATATAGACCAACAGTTTACCTTCTGTGAAATTACAAACCACATTTCTGCAGCTATTAAATCCATCAGTCATTATCCTTGCTCTTCTCCTTAGTGATTCGATAACTCCTTTGCTGCAGGTTTCATGGTTCATAAAATACTATTATTCACCACTCGAACAGGGGAGAGGCCATCTCTTGATACCACAAAGAACATCAACATACCCAAATCTAAAATATCTTACAATTCTTTTTTACCCACTTACGAGAAAGAAAAGAGAAAGATCCAGAATCAAATCTTCAATTTTTTTTTTCTCTATCTGATGATCATTTGTTTGAGGTAAATGATTTATTAATGATTAATAATAATGCTTCATCAAATTAATGGCAATAATTAGATCACACAATATTATTATTATCATGACCATGACTGACCACAAAAGGCAGAAAGATGTCAAGTTGCACTTCCATGTGGCTTACAAGAGAAATGGCACAAACTTCAGTCTTAGTGGCCATACCTTTCCCTAACAAACTGATCATATGAAATATCTCCAGGTTTGGGCGGGCTCACCATCAATCCCATCTGTAAACAGAAGAAAAGTAATTTTCTCATTAAGATAGTAGTTTTTGTATAGAGAACTGGATGAGCCCAGTTCGATGCAGAATACTACAACAGGAAAAATTTAGCTTTAACTCACAAATATCTGTGCAGGGACATTTGGACTGAGTGATATGGATGCAACTTTATAGATCTCATCAACTGTCTGCAACATTAAGTCATGAAATAAAAAAGGAAATGAGGATCAGTAGCTTAAATACCATTTAAAAAACAAAGAAACATAAATATGCTTGAATTCCATCACACATAAGTCAGAAGCCTGCCTTGTCAAATCAACATGATGAAGAAGCAGTTTTTATGTTTGTAAATGTCATGAATTGGTCTTTTCCGACTAACAATATTAGACCACATCTTAACATCGTTTTTCAAGCTTCCTGTTAATGATGTATATATATAGTTAGAAAGATAGATAGGATTAGGAAAGAACAAGATGGGATCTGCTACCGTGGAGCGATAGATCCAATAAGGGGGAAGAGTTAATAGAAATGCTGCCATCGAAGGGAATGGGAGTGGCCAAATAAGTAAGACCATGGGTGCAAGAATTTGCGTTTAGGTGGACCTTAGTGACTGACCAGGAGGAAAAAGAGGACAGAATATACACTCTTCTGTATTTTTTTCTTTTTCAGTTCTAACACATTTTGATTTTGAACACTTCAAATAGAAATAAATGTAAAACTAATCTTTTGTCTCTACAAGTTATAGAGAGACAAACCTTTGGAGGAATGTTGGTCATCTCAAAGTATCCACCCCGCTGTCCACATTCACCCCAATATCCTTTGGACACAGTGTGGAAAGAGACAAGATGGAGTTCCTTGCTTATGGGTGGCCCCATGTCCATCAAAACCTTTCAGATTTATAGGAAACAAGAGTATAAATATAATTTAAGAGTCCATGCAAGGACTTAGAGAGAGATAAATCTAACAGCACGACAAATAATCTACCTTTTTAGCACTAATAAAAGGGCGTTCATCCTGGTATATGTTCTGCTGATAAACCTCATCTCCAAGCAACGCTAAATTTTCTTGGTAACAGAACTTCAATATTTCTCTCAAATTAGCTACACTAAGACACTGACCGGTGGGATTGCCAGGGTTTATTATCACCATTGCTCTTACCTGATCATATTCCAATATATAAGAGATTTAGTTGGCGGTACAAAATATTACAGGAAAGAAAAGAAAAGCAGTATAATTATTGAAAAGCAAATACCAGAAGACAAGAAGATATTGTAGTATTAAGTACAAATGGAAGAAGATAATAGATAAATCTTCTCGAGGCAGATGGATGTATAGTATAATGAAGATTCTCCAAATAAACAGCCAAGACAAGTGAGGTTTGGATGAGTAAAACATGGGCAATTGGAAGTTAACCAACCAATTTATTACTGCCTCATTCAAATGTAAACCCATATTCAGGCCTCACGGTCCATCCATTTTTATTAACTGCTAAAGTTTCACCTTAGTTTCAATTGGATTCATGAAATTCTCTCACAAAAAAGGCTAAGCAAATGGATACTAACAGTTATCCCTTTAGAGCGAGCCTCGGCAACTGAACTGCGAAGGTTATTAATATCAAGGCCCCAATTTGCTGTCTCCTCTAGGAAATATGGAACAAGAGAACCGCCAAACAGAGAGATTGCAGCCGAGTAAAGTGGGTATTGGGGGACCGGAACCAAAACCTGCCAACACACAAATATTTATGGAAGAATTTATCTTGTGAAAGAATTGGCAAAGGAGAAAAGCCCTAAAGTAACCAACAAGACAAAAAAGAAAAAACAATTAAGGAAAAAGAAAAAAGGAAGTGGAAGAAGAAACCGAGTTTGATAAAAGAGGACACTATAAATAGAGAATTATATCAAATGATTTATTACCCCATCCCCTTCACCACGGATGATAGTATTCAAGATCTGCATCACACCTTTGCTTGCACCATCCGTGAGAAATATGAGTTCCGGGTCACTGTCAATGGAGTACAAACAATGAACCCCTCCAGTCAACAACTTCGTAAACGAAAAATCAAAAACTCATGTCAAAACAAAAATCAGACTGGTTCAAAGATTCATGTGGAGCATTTAGTACCTTGGATAACCATCACGCTTTTCAATGAACTCTGCCACTTCTTTCCTTACTCCTGGAATTCCTCGGGAGTCGCTGTAAGCACCTACATATATAATGAGGGGATTATATGATCTTGTCGCAGTTTACTACGGAAGCACATCTAAACCAGCAACAAGATGCAAATCAGTAGGTGAGGGGAAGGGGAAATGCGAATAATACTAGGAAAGAAAGAATATTTTGATAGCTCAACTGAAAATGTGGCTGACAAGGAGATGATGGTACAGGCCAAAACTTTTTGAGCAAGGCTTTGCTTAATTAATTAGATTACTTCCCACAGACACACTGTGATGTACAGTGTTGTCTTAGATAGTTAATTCATTTTCTTATAAAAACAAAACACAAAAGGCAGGTGAAAGAGAATACCAAGACCACCCGTAGTCAATGAAAGATAATGTTTTGCTCTTGCAATTGCATCAGCAGGAAAAAGCAGTCCAACATTTGGATCATCTAGTAGAAATGGAGCTTGGCACAGAGCAACTACCTGCAACAGAGCAATTCATTGGTTCAACACAAACTATACTGGCAAGAATTTCAAAACGGTTCAATTTGACCAGAAGTGGAAATCAAAAGAGAAAGAAGTAAACACTGAATTAAGATGAAGCAATAGTTATGAACCTGACGAGGGAAGGTCAGCGGCTTTTGTCCTAGCGCATGCGGATTACCAACATTTGTGAAAATAATCTGTGAACATAAAAATGAATAATGAGACGATAAAAGCACATACAATCAGAATAGTGGCATTAAAAAGAAGAACATTGGTTTTTAACTAATCCTCAAAGATGGTACCATACCTTATCATGCTTTATGAAGACTAAAGTAGCATTTAAGACAGCAGCAGTACTAGTATATCATACTCTTGCGCAGAATACAAGATCCCTCTCTTTTTATTTTTTTGGTAAGTAAACAACTATGGTAAAGCTAGAATACAAGGTCCTAAAGTTACTCTGCGAGACAAAGTAATTTTGAGTTATTTGTCACTTTTCTTTTCTGCAGTTCCCCTATACAAATATTCTAGTGCATATACAGCCATTACATATGGGACCCTAAATTCAATTAAACCCACATAGACGGTTTTGATAATTTGACAGGCATGCTGCATAAACCTAATACAGATATTCGGAAACAATTTCATGTTAGAAATACAAATTAGTTTTCAAAATAGAAATACAATTCCATCAGTAACTCCCAAGACAAAGATACTTAATACCCCCATATATCCATTAGAAACTATATAACCAGCTTACTGCAAACTGAAACGCCAAAACAAAAACCTTATAAACAGAAGCCCTTACCAAATCTCTAAAACAAGGTGCAAAACAACACAAAACGTTACAGCCAAATAATAGCCAAAGAGAGCTAGCACATATACCTTCTTGCCTTCTTTCTGAAGCTCAGAAGCTCGAAGATACAGTTCGCCTCTAACGGCATATTGGGCCTTCTTCACGTTCTCATTCAGTGACTCATAGTCTAATCCTTTGGGAAACATGATGAACTAGCAACCTTCTCCCAAATTTCACCCCAATACAAAGGAGAAACAGTAACCCGTAAATCAGTTTCTAAGGTGAAAATTTAAAAGGTTGAGATGAGCCAGAAACAAGCCAATCCAAGAAATGTCACGGATCCACAAACCCCATTTAGAAGCTTAACTCAAATGCGCATATACATGACAAGAAAAGATTGAAAACCAAATAGAGAAAACATACCCAATTAACAGTCGCAAATCTCCCAAACAAAACCCAATTTGTTAGCATAAATGACTTATTTTTTGGGTACGTAAAATGTTTGCATAAATGACAAATTAAAAATCTTTTAATAATGGATTTCAAATGGTGACCATTATAGTTGAAACAGGTACCTGTGACTCGAGTTTCCTGCACTAGGGGACTTAATTCAAGTGCTGTGCTTCAGTAGCACAGAGAGATATGCTCGCTCACGCACGCACGCACAACTTGTGAACGGTATTCTGCTACTGACACAAATCTTGAGGCTTTTTCTTTTGTCCTGGCGAGATGGGATATCATGTGTCACTACGTGAATGCAATGGCAGCACCAGAGCCACTGAAAATGGTATGTAGATTATTGCTCTATATCAAAAAGGGATAAATCTCATGCAAAAAGTGTGGCCTAGCTTCAATCTACCAGTTCTTGGTAGATAGATAGATGAAGCATGTTTTTCAATCTCTCAAGAGTGGAGTGGTCCATATCATCAGAACTCTCCCTCTCAAGTCTCAAGTTTCATCGCCCTTTCGTTTTATTTTATTTTTTTGTATTTATTTTCTCTCCGTGGCCAAATTGGGTTGTCGTCTTTCAGACTTTTGCAAGCGGCCGGTCGAACTATAGTTAGGTTAGATTGAAAACTAACCATAATTGAACTGGTCGCAATCACGGAATAAATTTTAGCTTATTTGATAATGATGCTAATGATGCTAATTATAATATTATTTATTCTACAAGGAAAACTGAATTACGCAAACTATTATCAATTCAAAACAGAAAAGGTAAAGTAGGTGGGTTATTTATTTATTTATTAAGTAAAGCTATAAACTATACATTTTTATTTTACTATTTTTTTTTTTTTTTTGACATGTCCACGCAAAAAAGGATAAGGGAGATTCGAACTAGTGACTTCCGCTTCATAAGACGTGATTCACAGCCGATTGAGCCACCCCTTAGAAACTATTTTTATTTTACTATTATTTCATAATATCGCACAACATTACCAAAAAGCTTGAGACTGTTAGGATTACTATTTATGATTTGTACAACATTATCACACAGCAGTCTGTTGGAATTTCTTTTTATCATTCACACAATATTAGGAAGTAGATTGAGGCGGTTGGGATTCTATTGCATGAGAAACCGAGTAAATATAGACAAATATAGGATCAAAATCTTGTTTGCGAGACTCTCCATTTTAGAATTTCATCTTTAAGTCATTTCCAGAATAATAAGTGTTAATGCACACGTGAATAAGAATAACCAAATTAGAACATTGACTATTCTATTAATTATAAAAGATGGAAAAAAAAAAATGATGAATGCCTTTTTTTTTTTTTTTCTTTTTTTAACCACAAATAGTGTTTATGCTAAATTTTGAATGTTGTTAGGAACATTACAATATTTTAATCAAGTAGTAGCAACAATTGGTTAAATACGAGATGTTATGCTATCTTCCTTAACTTTTATCTTATTCTCTACGCTTTCCCACCCACCCAGCAAATTATGTGACCGATTAGTATTAGTAGTCTAAGAGCTCGTTTAGGAGTGCGATTTAAGAGAAATAATCTGTGTTTTTAAACTAAATCGCAATTTTGGATTGTTTGGAATTGCGATTTTAAAAACGCAAATTTTAAAATAGTGGAAAAAATCTGTAATTTCGATAAGCTGACTAGAGTGTGCTTATTTGAAATAGTGCGAATTTAAACAAAAAGCACGATTTCGCTTAAACAAAAAATTGGAGTAATATTTACCTATTTTTGAGCGGGAATGAAAAAAATTACAAATATGTCCACCTAATATATATTAAAACCCTTCATTTCTCTTCTTTTTCTTCATCCTCTCTCCACCCCTTCATCCTCTTTCCGCCCCTTTGCTGTTTCTCGTGTAGCTGTCGTTCATCCTCTCTATCCCTCAATCATGTAAACATCTCATGCTATAGAGGTGTTTATGCTGATGTTTTTAATTTCCTCCAATATTTTAACTAAAAAATTGATATATCTTAAAAACAATATTGGTTGCTAAAACAGGTACAAGTTGGAGGTTTCAACTTGCTTTGTATGCTTTGATCACCTGAAATGAGTGATCTAAACTAGACTATTTTTGTGTGCAAAAGTATATTTAGATGACATTCATAATAAAGGTATGTGTGCAAAGCTGGTTGATTTTTCGTGGTAAAAAGTAATTTACCCTATTTTCATTAAAAAGGAAAATTGTGATGAATTTCTACTCCCTCCCCATAATTTATTTGACACTTATTATATCCAAGAATTACATATAATGGACTTAGTGGGAAACACTCAATATGATCTATGCTTTGTTGTGGGCTTTGTCCGATTAACAGCTCTGTCGCAATTGAATGTCCAAATGTGAGGGGCCTCGTTCCCCTACGTGGTCCGACTAGGGATTTTTGTTCAATGGGCCCATGGATCGTGGGAATATGGACTGTCCATAGCAGGCCATACAAAGCCTACACTCTTCTCGGCGCCGTGAGACTTGATGCTTTAAAGAATTAATATTAATTAATTTTGAAGAATTAGTTGATCCCGACATCATATTTTATGCTAACAAAACTTATGTTTCTCTCTCCTATGAGCCTCACTAGGTGTCCCTTTGCTATTGGGTAGTGATTTGGCTGGCTGTGATGCTTAGTTACTAAACCCGACAAATCACATCTTATGACAGGTCTCACATTATAAAGTGATTCAGTTCTGATAAGGTATTGTCGTTTGGATCTCGAGAACTTGATTGGGCTTGGCTTGCTTGTAATTATGCTTAAGGCTTGTCTTGGACTTGGCGCACACTACCTATGGAATTATCACTGGTTACACCAAATCTGGGTACTTCAAAAGGTAAGAAATAGACAAGGATCCAAATTAATATAACGAAAAAAACAAAAATTCAAAAAAGGATTTTATATAAAAAGTTTTTTTTTCCAACAATTGGCCAATCTGAATTTCCAATAATTATGCATGTGACTTGGATAACATTTTCAACGAGTTCGAGCTTGTCCGATCTTTCAACAAGCCAGTCTTAAACATACATTTTATAGCTCGACTCAAATAAACATCTTCGTAAACGAGCCAATTTTAAAATCTTAAAGCTTGATTCAATTACAACTTTGATTTTAGTGTTATATATATTCCTTTTGTTCGGAAAATGTTGGAATCTATTGACTTCCATTATCATAATCTAACCGTTTGGGAAAGCGTTTGGAATATATTGGCTTTCATGATTGGAATCTAATTCGGTAAACTTTTTGAAAAGCCATTTTTTTAAGTGTATAAAACTCTTATCAAATACAATCTCATTACAAATACCTTTTTTCAAAACAAATTAAAATTATTAAAAACGTATGTGAAAAGTACGTATTATTATAAAAATATATTATTCTCGTATGCTAAATGACCCTTTAACACTTATAGAAGCCAAGTTTGAAGAATTCCTACAATTGAGTAGGAAATTTATATCCAAACTGAATTGTATTTTTTATGGTGGAAATTGTACATGTACAATTTTTTTCAAAGTTCATAGGCGGATGATTACATTACATGTATGAAAAATAAGAACAATTAAAGACGATAGACACTATAAGATGTATTATATCGCATTACTTTACTCCTAAAAGAGTGTTATAATAGTCCTCAAATAGTAATTCAATCCGTTAAAGACTACGCTTCATAAAACATAAATAATTATTATTTTTCTCACTTTCTACCTACATTTTTTAAAAAGAAAAAGAAAAAGTGTCACAGTAGTTACTCATTAGATGTATTTTTTTTTTTTTTTCAATCATTTCTTTAAAAAAAGAAAAAGAAAAAAAAAAGAATATTTTTTACTAAGAACTTGTTTGTGTGTGCATTTGAAGAGCTTAAAATGCGTTTTAATACTCAAAAAGTTCGTTTGAAAAAGAAAATACTCATCTGGAAAAAAAAGTTAAAAGCGATTTTAAATGTTCAAAAAATCTAAAAATGTCAAAATGCACTTTCGACAAGAACTTAAAAATAAAGAGTTTCGCATTTGTACAATTATTTTACAGCATGGTTGAGATTTTGTTCAAGAAATAGAGTTAAAATCTCAACCAAAATAATTGTCCAAACACGAAAAATGTGTGATTTTAACAGCAGGCATAATTTCGGTATGAGAATAACTTAAATCTGGATGAGACGTAAAACATGGGTTTTACAGCCTCCAATAACATCAGATAAAGCAAAACAATTGCACAAAAATATCCTAAACCAAATGAGAGCCCTTACGATGCAGTTAGTGCATAAAAATGGTATTTTGCAGCCTCAACTGATGTGTTGACACATCATCAAGTTCATTTTAGCAAAATAAAATCAAAACAACAAATTTTAAACCAAAACCAAATTTGGCACAATAAACTCAAACCACCGGCCGGCATCCCGTGGGTCGTGGCCAGTCCAAGCGTGGGTTTGGCCGGTGCTAAGTTTGGGTTTGGTCAGACTCGGCCGTGGGTCACCATCTCCGACATTATTTTTTTGTGAAATTCAGTATTAAAATCTGATTCTAATGCTTAAAAACGAGTTTTAAATGTCTCAAAATTCGTTTTTGAATTCCAAAACTAAAATCTCAAGGGAAGGCTAACCTTTTTTTAAAAATTTCATCCCAAAGCCAGAAAAAATACTCACGGCGCCGAAAATGTGACTCACGGCACTGGAGCCAGATCTACGGCGAGACCCATCGTGGGTCTGGCCGGATGGTTGGGTCTGGAGCGTTACAGCAGAGACCCACGGGGTCTCTTTCTTTCTGCCTCTTCAGTTCAATTTTTCTTGCTTTTGAGTTCAAAATCCAGTGCATTAAGTTGTAGATTATTTGTGCTTTAGGTGATGTGTCTTTGTGCTATTAGTTGCTGCAAAAGACCCATTTTGCAGATGGACTGCATAGGAGGTTTATTCAAACCAAATACAACAGATTTCAGATTTAACAGAAGAGAGAAAGGAGAGAGACTGGCCAGACCCACGGCTGGGTCAGCCGTTGCCGTGGGTCTGGGTCTACCGTTGCCGTGGGTCTGTCAATGCTTTCATATGATAGGACCAGATTGACCCTTTGATTGTTTCGATTTGGGGATTTTGATTTAGGGTTTGAATTTATGTGGGTTTTGTTGATTGGATTTTTCTTGAGTTGTTGATACGTACTTTCAGTTACAGGCTGCCCACGTTCCGTTTGTCGAGGAAAGTGTGAAGGAGGCGGATAGAGCTTTGATCTCACACCTTCATAGGTTGTCCGAGTTCAAGCAATGCTATAAGGATTGCTGTAGAAACTCTGATTTTGGTTCTGATTTGCCAATTGGGTCTTGCTTGGAAGCTCAGTTGCAAGAGAATCAGAGCAAGCTGCGCACACTCGGGACCGTCTCAAACCGGTTACAGTTGGAGATTGATCAGAAAGACAACGAGGTTTTGGCTTTGAGGAAGACGTTGGGTGAGATTCAGAAGAAAAAATGAATATGAGCGAAGAAGTAAAAACCTTTGTTTCAATCCTATTTCATAAGATGATTTTAACTTACGTGTCAACCAGGTATTGGAGGCTGCAAAACTAGTCTTTTAACTGGATAGTAGGGGCTCTCTTTTGGAATTCAGGACAGAAAAGCCGTCATCGTCCGTAGTGCTAGTGTTGCTACACATAACATTACATTACATTGCAGCAGTGACCGCCATATGGCGGCCACCCGACAGCTTTGCTCCCCGCCTACCCAAAACCCTAACCTCCCTCACTCTCACTCTCACGCCCTCGAATCTCTTTCTCGACCCTCGGAAATCAAATTCTCGAAGAAGAAGATCAGGAGCCACAGCATCAGGTGCGATATCACGAGCTTCGACTTCGACAAGCCCCAGAACTGGGCCGATCCGATTCGCTTGATTCACAACTCTTCTTCTTCTCACTCGCCCTCTTCCGTGCCAATGGCCGCGCGCAATTCGCCTCCTAAGAATGTGAAGAAGGTCTGCCTGTTCTACTGCGCGGAGACCAAGGCCCTCGCCGAGAGAATCGCTGCCGAGTCCGATGCCATTGAGCTCCGCGGCATCACCTGGAGGTCAGGTTCTCATTTCAATTTCGCATCAAAATTGAAAGAGCTTCGTTGATTTTAGCTTCCGTGGGTCCCGCATCGGGACCCACAACAAATCGAAATTGATTTCGTAAAAAAGGTATTAATGATCAAATTCAATTTAAATCTAAACGAATATTAATTACATAATTAGATTCTTTGAGATCAACGGAGCGAGTTGAGATATTATAGCAGTCATATGACTATAAATTCAAACTCTTCTATTTTTGTGTTTTGCCATTATTGATCAAATAATTAAAATCGAGCCAAGTTCATAAAAATATTATTTATGATTCAATATATTGGATTGAGTTTGAACTTTTACTAAAATTTGTGCATGATTTTTTTTTGGGGTAATTTATGGTTTAGAACATTTGATGATGGATTCCCGAACTTGTTCATACCCAATGCGCAAGGCATTCGAGGACAGCACGTGGCGTTTCTGGCGTCGTTTAGCTCCCCTGGACTGATATTTGAGCAGCTCTCTGTCGTTTACGCATTGCCGAAGTTATTCGTATCGTCGTTCACCCTCGTGCTGCCCTTCTTCCCCACGGGAACTTCGGAGCGCATGGAGGATGAAGGAGATGTTGCCACAGCTTTTACTCTTGCTAGGATTTTGTCGCACATACCCATTTCGAGGGGAGGGCCTACTAGCCTAGTTACCTTCGATATCCATGCTTTGCAGGTTTGTGCTTAATTTTTTTACATTTTTTTATACATGAATCCAGTGAGCGTGAAATGCAGGAACTTACTCACTATCATGTTCTTATCAATAATAGTTACAGATATTAGTGCATACAAATTATTTTTTTAGTCAATGGGTTCTATGTTATTTTTGGTTTTTTAGGAGGTGTCATCTGAGATAGAGATCCTTGGCAATAAATAATAGTTATAGATATTAGCATGTATAAATTTTGTTGGTGAATGAGTGATGGTTTTTTGGGTTTTGTTTGTTTGGCTTTGTTAGCTGCTTTATTTTTTTTAGAAATGTCTGACCATCTGCTTTATTTATTTTTCTGCGTCTTTAGGAGAGGTTCTACTTTGGTGATAATATTCTACCATGCTTTGAGAGCGGGATACCTTTGCTTAAAAGTAGGCTCCAAGAGCTTCCTGATTCTGACAATGTAAGATTTTATTTTTTTCCCCCCTCTTTCATTTTTTGGGCATGTAAGATATTTATTAATGTGTTGAGCTTCGTATTTGTACAATGATTCTTTTCCCCTGTTCCCGGGGTCGTTGTATATGAAGTCATTAATATGGTGTGATGGCTACTAAAATCTTTAGAGACCAGGGTTCCTGAGTAAGCCTCACAAACGAATATATTGGATTCCTTAATTAGGATTTTGGGCGCATAGCAATTTTAATTGTTCCTGTACTTGAAAGATCCCAAAATATGGTTCTTTGCTCTGATGGTTTCAGCCCTATTACAAACACTGAGACCAGTTTATATATATATAATTTGGATGCTTTCCTTACAAGTTAACCTTTATTCTTTTACAATAAAGTACACTTCTCTCATTTTTTTAGTCCGGATTCTAGAGTCAATCTTTTTAGGTACATTTTGTGCTGATTTTGAAATTCACTTGGAGATGGTGGAAACCTGGAGATCAGATACTGATGAAAGTATTTATTCTGGAGCAATTTCTCATTTGCGGCATTGAATGCTGACCTTCATTTTGCAGATTTCCATTGCTTTTCCGGATGATGGTGCATGGAAACGATTTCATAAGCTACTACAGCATTTTCCAACGGTATTATATATGTAATCTTTTTAACATGGATGCTGTATTTTCACTTATAATCATGCGTAAGCATATTTAACCACTTCTTGTGCTTTCCCTTTTGTTGTGTAAATTTGATGCTAATTTCACTTCAGTTAATTTGATTTATTGCATTAGATTATATAATTTTTTAACTACAAACTAGATTAAGTTTTTTTTGATAAGTAAAACTACAAACTAAATTAAGTGAATGCTCAAATTTCATTTATGTTTGTTTATGTCAACGCTGGGGATCTGATCATTGCACACCCCACTTCCTTGAGTTCTGGATACAAGGATTTAGGAAAATCTATCTTTTTTATTTTTTTTGATAAGTATTTAGGAAAATCTATCTAGGATGAGACAATGTGAATGCATTATTTCTGGGACTTCTCACATTTCCGAAACATAGTTTAGGCAACCCATATTTGATCTTCTTCTAGAGAGGATCAGGGAAATACATTTGATTACTTGTTTTGTTAATTGGAAGATATTGCTCTTTTCTGGCTACCTTTGCTGCTTGGGGTTTGTGTTGCCAGCAAGCATATGCTTCTAGGACACCTGTAACCATGCGTATATGGTAGAATGGATATACCAATGGGCTATAGCTCAGTTTTTATCTGGCAGGGTCCCGTAGTAATAGTGACCTCTGGTTAAGAGTTTAAGAGTACAACCCTGCAACGGTAAGTTGGTTATATCCACAAAAGCTAATGTTTTTCTGAAGTTCTAATGTGCACTAAAATATAAAAGGATTGATATGATCATGCAGTTTGCCCATTTGTAAATGGAAGAAAGGGAAATTTCCAAGTGGGAATTGCATTTTTTTTTATGACACTGGATGAAATGTAGTATGAAGGAGGAAATGGCATTCTCCATCCTCTTACTTCATCCCAGCTGATCCAAGAGGATAGTTTCTGTTATCTGCTTGAATCCTATGTCCTATGCTTGCATTCAACTATACTATTTCATCTCTTTCATGGGAGATACTAAATTTCCAACTTCAATAGTCTCTGGGTTGCCTGCATCACACAATTGGCTTGCAGATTGTTTGTGCTAAAGTTCGGGAAGGAGACAAACGAATAGTTCGAATCAAGGAGGGAGATCCTGCTGGACGGCATGTTGTGATTGTTGATGATTTGGTTCAGTCAGGTGGCACTCTTATTGAATGTCAGGTATGCAAGTCCATGCACATGATTCATGTTTTTACCATGTTAGTTCTTGAGTAATTTCTCAGTCTGGACTCATATTTACCGACCAGAGAACAAGCATGAATGTTTAAGGCAGTAAGTATAAGATCTTACTGATTTGAGATCAAGAACTCGGGAACTTTGATAATACTGTTATTTTGTTTGGCTGAATTCCTAACAGTAAAGGTGAGAGAGAGAGAAGTGTTGTGATAACTGCTGATTTACTAAAACTTGTTGGAAGAAAGTTTTGGGTTGTTGCTGATGACTTGCTTTATTTATTTTTTATTTTTAAATGATAACCGATAAAACCCATGGTAAATATTGCCATAAAGTGAAGCTCTTACCTGCTACTTCATTTATTGTCTGCATAAATCAACCAAAGGCTTATGGGTTATAACCATCTTCTGGACCAACGTGGTGTAGCTTCATGCATCTTCTGTACTGTTAATATCTTAGAGCATGTTTGGGATTGTGTTTGAGAAATAGAGCTTTTAAGTCAAAAAGAGTTTTTTGGCAAAACTTTATTTTTAAGTTTTTGCCAAAAGTGTTTTTTGAACCCTTAAAAGCGTTTTTAATTTTTTTTTGCCAAACGAGTACTTTTTTCTTCAAACGAACTTTTTGAATGTTAAATGCACTTATAGACTCCTCAAACGCAATCTCAAACAGGTCCTTACTCTTTAACATGGACATATAAACTGGAGGGTGCATGATTTGGCTACCTTGCTCTCAATTTTGAAGTTGTTCATAGAATCTTGGCTACACCAGACTGTACTGTTTATGAAGATACAATAAATGGACAATCAAACAACATGATCAACACTTGCAAACCTTCTTCACAGGGTTGGAAAGTGAAAATTGACTTCGTTTGGGTCATCTTTTATGCCCCTTCCTTTTAGTTCCTTTGCATGGAAAATACAACTCCCTTCTTTTCATATTTATAAGCTATTCTTTCTAAATGCATGTGTTTATCTTTTTTTTAGAGAGTGTTGGCTGCCCATGGAGCGACAAAAATCAGTGCTTATGTGACACATGGGATATTTCCTAATAGGTCGTGGGAACGCTTTGAACGTGACAATGGAGGTATTGCATGCCCTCGTCTGTTACATTTCTAGTTTCTCAAACAGAGTTTATTACAAAAAGAAATTGATGGGATTTCTTTTGTTTCCATCCTAATCTTTACTACCGTTTGCTTTTCTCTTCCCTTCGAGATAGATATGATAACGATTGTAGTGCCCCCATTGTAGGATAGTTTAATCATTTTTCTGAGTTATTTCCATGTTTTTTATACAGGGAATCCTGAGAATGGGCTGACCTACTTCTGGATAACGGACTCATGTCCATTGACAGTAACTGCAGTAAAAAACAAGCCGCCATTTGAAGTTCTTAGCCTTGCTGGTTCCATAGCTGCTGCACTTCAAATATAAGAGATGCTTGGGAGCATCAAGTCACCAGCCTAATCATCGTCTTGTGGGGGGAAGTTAGTGCGTTATAGACAGTGTTCTTTTTTTCTTTTTTTTTTTCCTTCCCCATTGAACCATGTTCAAGTGACTTTGGGGTCACCATCTATAGAGCAATTATGATAACTATAACTATGGGGCGGCAGTTTAGTGGTTGAACAGATATTGCTTTGAGCCTTTGATAGAGTAAATAATGTGCTGTTTGCTTATCGTCTATGGAGAGATCTCTGTAGACTTCTGCTTGGAATAAGATTTGAAGATATGAGGGCCATTGTGAAACAATCTTCTGTTCTTGGCCTGTTTTTTCCCCAAGTAAGATGGATTATAATTACAAAAACAAAGGAGGTCTCTGGCACATTAGGAACTAGGTTGTTCATGAAAACCATCTAGATGCTTTTCAAATAGCCCAAAAAGTTATAACCATTAGAGTATTCGCCACCTTCATGACCCTGTCAATTTTCAAGGTTTGCCCTCGTAATTTTGCACGATAAGCAACGTCAATCAAATTCTCTGATGGTATTCCCACTAAGCATATTTCTCTTGTTAGATGTTCTCCTCGACGGTGGCAAGGATCCACCGTTGTAAATGCACTGCGGTAATCTTATGTGTACTCGGTACTCTACTCACATCTATATTCAAAAATAATTTTTTTTTAAAAAAAAAAAGCCAAAAAAATCGTCATCAATCGTCATCATTCATTTTACGCCGCCTTTGTTAAGAATTCAGACGCAGTCGCCACGTGACGGTACTATGTATTTATTTAAAAGAATTTGATCCAACGCACCTAACGCAGCAAGTGAGCCTATGCCCGCCATTCTCATTTCTCACCCATTTCTACCAAATTCCTTCGGCGTGCTTTCCCGCGAACTAGGGAGAGTGGAGAGACCGGTAGACCACCATGAAGGCTCTGCTGAGTCCACAACCTTCGTTCTCATCCATCTCTCCAATCCACATCAACAGGCCTCGGAATCTTACGTATTCGCCGATCAAAACCTCTCTTCGATTTTCCTCAAATGACTATGACCGTCGAATTGGAAGAAAGCCTTGTTTGGCCGTGGAAGCCACACTGGACTCAGCCACGATCGACCAATTAGGGCTTCCAGAGTCCGATATTCGGAACCCAGCGGTTTCATCTTCGTATCGTAGTCCCAAGTCGCCGAAGCCGAATCAGACGGTGCTCGATGCCCAAGCTAGGGTTTGCACGGGGCCCACCCAGACCAGGCCGCTCAGTGAGGACCAGGCTTTCAAGGTCTTGGATACCATCTTAAGATCAGGTAAAACTTTTTTCATTGGTATTTACATTTTGATACGTACAATCAGATATTACACATTGGATATCTAAGCCGTAATTGTGAAATTCTGTTGTCACCGAGCTTTTTATCGGACGATTCAGACCTAAATGGTTTTTTATGTTTTATGGTGCAATGTTAGCTAAGGGAGAACTCAAAGATGAAGAAGAAGTTTCCAAAGCCCAGCTTGGGGCCTTTTTCGCGGGGATGACGATCCGTGCGAATGCCTTTCCCGAAGCGACCCAATGGAGTGAGGGGGAAAGGCGTGCAATGAACTCGTTCTGGCCGCTCCTGGCTCGAGCACTTCCGCCGGATGTAATCTTCATTGCCGATCCCGAAGGCTCTATAATGGGAGTAGGGAGTTCTATCGGGCCCCAATACGTCGGCAATAGCTCCAGCGAAATGAGATTGGTTGGTGCCCTAAGGGAAGTTCTGGCCGGAGGCCATCTTGGATATGAGGAGGTCCAAGGTGTTTTAAGAGATGTTCTTCCGCTGAAAGTAGACGATGAGGAGAAATCTGGAGTAAGTGAGTCATTGCTTTCGGCCTTTTTAATAGGTCAACGTATGAACAGGGAAACCGATCGTGAATTAAAGGCATACTGCCTTGCGTTTGATGATGAACTCGGTATATGTTTTACTTTTCATTACTCTGTTTATGTAGGGGTTATGAGTAATTGGGCATTCTAATTCGAAAATATGTATTTTCCTCTGCTTAATTTATTCATCTAATTCTCATCAGGTCCTGCTCCTGTGGCCGATATTAAATCATTGACTCATTATGGTGAACCTTATGATGGAAACACACGTTACTTCAGGAGCACATTGTTTGTTGCTGCAGTTAGATCCTGTTATGGTGAATCTTGCTTGCTTCATGGTGTCGAATGGATGCCACCAAAGGTTGGCCCTCAGCTTATATGAATTAGTTTTTAAGTTTTTACTCAATAGACAGTGTGGATTTTTCCATGATGCATTTCATTTTTGAAAGAAAAATTCTATTTGAAAGTAAAATATATAAGTAGATGCATCCCTTGATTTTACTGCATTTGATCTTTTCTTCCCCTGCAATCAAAATGTTGATGTTGCCTTATAAGCAACTTTTCTTTGGAGATTGAAATATATTCAGGATGATATATAATGATATAGTTTCAGATTTTCATTTTGTTTATAACTTTTATACTTCGGCTCTGGAGCATTTGAATGTCTTCCTTGTTCAGGGGGGCATCACTGAAGAACAAATGCTGAAATTTATGGGAGCAAATACAAGCTTATCCCCGTTGCAGGCAAAAGATCTTCTCGAGGTCTCTGTGGTTTCGAATACAATTTTTGCATGCATTGGTGCATCTTTTTTTCTTTGTTTTATTTTTGTTTTTAAACTTTTAATTGCTATCTCAGGATGAGGAAGTCGGTTTTGCTTACATAACTCAACGTGAAGCTCGCCCATCTTTGTATGAAAATCTAACCAAATATTACTATTTCACATCTTTCTCTGAAGGATTTTTTTATTTTTTTCTTTCATTGCACTGAAAAGAGAAAAAAGAAAAAAGAAGAAGAAAAAAAAAAAACTAATTTTAGCCTGAAATATCAATTGAAAAAGCAAGATGGATCAGGTTCCCTATGCCTAAAATTTAAAGATAACATTGTAATGCCATCTCAGTTTGAATGTGTTTCCCATGGCTTTTAAGTGACACTGGCTAGTTTAAGGAGCTGAGATTAGTTCTTCTAGATTTAGTTTTCCATCTCTGTCAATGGTTCATTTTTCAACCTTTACTGACATAGATAGAGAGTTAGAGGTGCTTGACCTCGTTTTAGATTTTTGACTGAACCAAATTGCATCAAAGATCAAGTCAATCTTGTCATAGACTATACTTGCTTCTATCTACTTTAATTTTCAAATGTAATTATGCCTACATTCACTTGGTGGTCTGTTAGTTAAGTTGTGGGGTTTTTTTTTTTTTTTTTTTTTTACGTCTAATGTAGATTGGTGTCAGGAGGGATTTCCTTTTATTATGCTTAAAGAAAAATTAGGGGCAGGGGGAAAGCCCCTAGAAAATTATTCATTGCTTTATCTTTTGGCGCATTTTGAGCTTAATCTAGTTTTAACCAGTCATATTTACTGACTCTAAACAGAATCAAGGTAAATAACAGCATTAATGATTTCTGCAGATGTTAATACTTACTAAGAAGACTATTATTGCAGATATTCATTGGCTAGTTTGAGGGAGCATATAAAAAAGCGCCCCCCTGTGGCAACAACTGAAAAGGTTCAGCAATTTGTTAAGGTGGGCCACGTTCTTATTTAATTCTGGTGTTATTAGCTTTTATTATTGGTCATTTCTGCTTGATGCGTACTTTGCTGAGTGAACAAACTTCCATGACATTTTACTGGTAAATCTAGATTCTGCTATAAATCAGAATGTACAGCAAATTAAAATGTTTTTGAATTATTTTGTTATTCAATTAATCAATCTGCAATTTATTTGGCTACTTTCTCTGAAGAAAATTAGTAAGTGTTAATCTAACGTGCATGACTTTCATACCTAATCTCTGCAATTTTTTGAAGTATTTCCTTGTTCGTTTCTTTCTAGCTAGGTGCTTCCTCGTGTATATTTTCTGTGTACTTATTAGTGCCTTTTTGTTTTTAATGATATTTGTCGATTACTTATAAAAGGAAAGTCACATGCATGCCTATGCATGTGTAAATCAAACTTTGTTTTAGGATGAAATTGTCAGTCACCCAGTATAAGTCTAAAGGGGTTGGCTGTCCAGAATTTAAAATTTGTTGTTTTCTTGACAGGCTCGAGGGAGGGAAGCAATGGTTGCTGGATTTTATCATGATGGTTATGAGGAGCCACTGTTGATGCTCATGAAGAGAAGAGGTGTTGATGCTGGCTTGGTGGTGAAGGTCAGAACTTCGCCTTTTAAATGCTATTGCACCATTGGGTTTTATAAAATATTTAACTTTTAACAGCTTTGCAATTAAAGAGAATCTTCTAATGAAGAAAAGTGGGTGTATTTGATCTCTCTTAATGTCAGGACGGTCTGGTATAATGTAATCAGTAGTGTAAGTATCAACCAGGAATCCATATTAAGCACGTTATATAATCTGATTATGCTGTTGGTGTAGGGTGAGGAAGGGGCACTCTCAATGACAACGAGATTGCGGTCAGCACACATTTCAAAAGGATTTCCTGTGAACTACTGTTCGGGTTTCCGTTTGCTGAGCATGGTGTCCGCTTGTGAAGTTGATGGTTTGTATCTTTTGGTTACCTTATCTTTGTTCAGTCCCTCTTGTATTCATTTCTGTATATGTGTGTTGTTGAGAGTATTTTGTTCACTTGAGATGATTTAGATTTCGGGCTCGTTTGGGTGTGCGATTTTTTTCTATTTTACTTAACTGAACTCAAAATTGCGAATATCGATGAGAAAAAAGAGTTGAGATTATGTTTGGGTTGTTTGAAAAATATAAAATATAATAATAATAAATCAAATTAAAATTTATATATATATATATATATATATATATATATATATATATATATAATTTTCTTGATTTTTAAATTTTTTTATTAGTTGGGTTGAAAAATATTGAGTTGAGTTGAGTGTTACTGGTGTCAAATCAAACTAAGAAAAGAGAAAAAAAAATTGAGATAAGTTGGGAAAGATTTCCTTCCCAAACAAGCCCGCAAAGCATTCATTCTTATCATTATACTGAAACCTGAAAGTTTGGTGTTGCAGGTGTGTCACGTCAGAATTTCAATCTAGAGGTTAACGCCAAGGACTATGGTTTTGAGCCTACCAATACTCCAAGAACTGATAGATCGGTTAAGTTTCCAAGTTCTTTTGCTTTCTCTTTTTTCTTATTGTATGGCTTATCATCCAACCTTACTTTTGATGAATATATAATCGCAGCTACATTCAGAATAATAAATTATGTTGTCTTCTACCTCCCAACCTATATTATGTCTACTGGTCATTTGGGCTATTAAGGGAAAGGGACTGGTTCTATGAATGTAGGTGTAAAATTCTTCAACTAGACGAGGCTAGATATGTGCTCTATTTAGTATTTTTGTAGGATTGGATAATTTTCTGTAGTTCTAATGGAACCGGTTTCGTGACCCCCCTTGTTCTTTTTCTTTTAAGCCTTTCTTCTTGTTTTTGCCATTTTTCTTTTTAACAAGTAATTTAAATTCTGCAAGTTCAGGTCTCAAAGAATATTGAGTTGGGTTTAGCAGCTCTTCATGGTGAAAAGGGACCTGCATATGATCGGATAGTGTTAAATGCTGGAATGGTGGATCATTTGCTGGGATGTGATGGTGCAGAGGACATATCCATCGCGCTGGATAGAGCGAGAGAGGCCATTGACAGTGGCAAGGCTTTAAAAAGGCTCTTAAATTACATAAAGATTTCTCACCAAGTGAGGTAAATTAGGCACAAGTTGCGCTTGCTTTCATTGAGATCTGTTTTTGTAGGTTAGCATTGTAATTTTGTGTCTTTTACACGTCAATGGACAATACACTCTGATAAATAACGAAAGAGAAAGGGGGATTAGAGGTCTTTGTTCGTTTTTCCCGCCAATTTGTAAAATTCGCTTAGCAGATAACCTCATTGTTTCATCTTTTTCCCATCAGAGCTCACATGTTCTTGGTTATTGTAGCATATTTTTTTACCCAAACATTGTTGCTAACTAACGGTTGTTTATCGTTTGGTAGCTTTGAAAGAGATCATAAGTTTCGGATATTTTCTTTCCCAACATGTATGAGATTGTTACTATGGTTTTTAGGCCTTTTTATTTATTTATTTTTTTCTTTTGAGACAATTGATTTTTGCCTACAAATTTTGATGATATAGAGCTGATGTGATGCGAGGGCTGATAGGTGGGATACTGATGGGGTAAAAGTATGATTTCTACCGTTAATTTTTTTAATTTTTTTTTTTAAATGTGATTTTGGTATATATATATATATATAAAACTAAGAAGGAAGGGAGTTCTTTCCAACGTCTAGCCAAATTGACAAGCGCAAAGGTGAGGAAATGAGGAATTGATGCTTCCAGAAAAAATCAGGGGACAGCCCATTTTGCCAATTGTGGATGCGAAAGTACTTTGTTTAGCCTCTCGGGACGAGAAAGAAAATTGGAGTTGTTGATGTCCAAGTTACGAGGGAAAAACGTAACTTGTTAAAACTATAAATTGTTCAATATATATTTATATATGATGTCCCTTAAGGAAAGAACCACATATCAACTTGAATTCAACCTAAAAATGTAAAAATGTTTTGCTAAGGTAGTTCTGTTCTTGTTTTTTTCGTAAGATAATTTGCTTAAATGCTCGTATAAGTTCAAATTAAATATACATGTGAATAATTAAGGTGAAAGATGGGGAAGAACCCCCTTTAACTCCTTCCTCATTCAATTAAAAAAAAAAAAAAAAACCGAAGAAGTGAAGCCAAACTGTCATGGCCGGACCTTTTGAAAGAGAAAACTAAATAAATCAAATTCTTAAGATATTTTATTGAGAATTTTCTTTCAAACTTTAGTAAGTGTTTTCAAATTCATTAAATCATTATTGAATCTAAAATGTATTAGTGATTTTTATTGTCATGTTAGAGAGTGCATGCACTTGAAAATGTATATTTGGGAGCACATGTAGCTTTTCTTTAATTATTTTTAAAAAAAATTATAATTTAAGCGGATTAAACTATACTTGACCCGGTTGGAGTAGCTCCATATATATAGTGGATTGACGTATTGGATAATGAAGAAAGAACATAACAAGACTGTCTACGTCTCTTGAGCGAAAAGATAACACTATAAAATACTAAAATTCTTCTAATTGATTAAAAACGTACCAACTATTACAAAGTTTGCTAAATAAATAATAGATTAATGACACCTCAAAAGGAAATTAGAATCACTATAAATGAGAAAATTACTTTGTAAGGCAAGGATAAACTAAATATTGAGATATATTTTGGTGGTAATAGCTTGTAATTCCACAAATTACACTTCTCTTATTAGTGAAGATTGCATTTGTGACTCCAATTAATCTCGTTTGTAAACTTCGTTTAAACAAGGGTTTGCAAATAAGTGTATCTGTTCGAATAGGGTTTGCATAGTAGTAATTATGTTTGCAAGCCTCATTTAAATAGACTTTACAAACGAGTGATTGTGGCTATCTTAGCTGGGCGTGACCATAGCACTCCCTCAAGTCCACCAGGGTATCAGGGTTTGCAAACAAATGCATCTATTCGAATAGGGTTTGCATAGTAGTGGTTATGTTTGCAAGCCTTATTTAAATAGACTTCACAAACGAGTGATTGTGGCTATCTTACCTGGGCGTGACCATAGCGCTCCCTCAAGTCCACCCAGGTATCAGGGTTTGCAAACAAATGCATCTGTTCGAATAGGGTTTGCATAGTAGTGGTTATGTTTGCAAGCCTTATTTAAATAGACTTTATAAACGAGTGATTGTGGCTATCCTACCTGGACGTGACCATAGCATTTCCTTAAGTTCACCAGGATATCGATGGGAAACCAAAGTAGTTAATACTAGTTAGGCATATGTGGAGATTTTCTATTGCGGAGATTCGAACTCACACCCTAGTACATGCCCTGACCACGTGGGAACTTCCTTGGGCCATTGAACCACCACCCTTGATAGTTCTACCTTCTATTTGTTGGAATAGGATCCTCTCCATCATCTCCAGTTCAAATGAACAGGATAATATTCAATTAGTTATAATGGAAGGGTAATTTTGTCTTTTTACTTTTTGAGGAGACAAAACTACCACTCCACTATAACTAAGTGAATATTTTCCGATTCAAATGAAATTGAGAGGATCCTAATTCCTATTTGTTTGCTCATTTGTAAGCGCTTTGCAAACAAATAGTATTAATAGCCTTCTATCCTCGTAACAGAAATTTTTACAAATCAATTTCTAAAAATAAAATGTGTCCTTTGAACTATTTAAAAAATACCAGTAAAAAATGATTTTCGGAAGACGTGTTTAGACTTTAGAGGATGATTCGTAGAAATTTGTATTCATATATAATATCCTTCCCCTGTCGTCTATTCCCAAAATTGAAATTGCAACGGCCAAGAGAGAGAAAAATGGCGGGAACTCTGGCAATAGTACCGAGCGAAAGAGTAAATGAGGCGGCGGCTTCCATTAGAGAGCAGTGGGAGATCCAGTTCGCTCGCTTCTTCAGCTACCCTACTCTCTCCTCCACGTGTCCCGATCTCGTGCCTCTCACAATTAAAGTCCGAAAACAACGTCGCCAAGGCACCTGGGTCTCTTCCTCCTCCTCCGCTGTTCTGGAGCTCGCGCACGACCTCTCCGGCTCCGAAACAATCCTCACCGTCTGTTTCAGAGGGAGGAACCTCGTGAGTCCTCCGTTCTCTGTTGTTCTAGAAGCTTCATCTCGTTCTTCTGCTTCTTATGGCTCATATTTTTGTATACTGTTTGGTTGTTGAGAAAGTCGAGGAAATTCAAGTATTAAGCTATTTTTTTTAATCTAATATCCCTGTATTTTCATGGCAACCGAATTACTTAGTAATTAGCTCATCCGAATTTAATTAAAATCGGCTTATCATTTCGTAAGCTTTTGCTGTTCCTATTTCTATAGGTTTATAGGATTACGCTCCTTGCATGTGTTCTTAAAATTTCGGATCAATTTGTCTAGTCTCTCTCTCTCTCTCCCCTTGTGTTTTTAGAGGCACTACGTATGATTTGTGCTGTTATGTTTGTTCTTTAAGCTGGATTGGATCTAAGACTTAGAGATTATTAAAAAAGAAGAATCTCTATGATTTTAAGGTGGCTATAGGTGCACTGATTCAAGCTTCTGGAACTTCTTTGAATTGTTAATATATGTTTCTTTATCTATCTTTCTAATTATTCTTACATTCATCGAAAATTCAATTATTGAAGAGGAAATGGTCGAGAGTGTGGTACTATCGATGAATTCCTTTCCAATTTAATTGATGAGAATTCGAGGTGCTTTGTGATCTGCAATTCTCATCTAATATTTTTCACTGTCAGCTCTCTAGGAAATAGCATTCTGCATTTCATTCATGCGCTATTTCTTTAGACTATTGCAACTTCGAAAGATAATCTTCTGACACCGTCCAATTTTATTAACCGCAATGTTTTGGCGAGAACTATTTCCAAACTGGCAAACAGGACTACTGACTACACAACTTCTTTTGGATTCCAATTTATCCATTTTTACGGAGAGGGATACATCTGGACAGAACTCTGACTTGCACAATTAAACATGTTGCAGGAACAACACTACGTGTCCAAGCTGCACTTCTCCTGGCCTCAGGTGTCATGCTTATCCGGATATCCTGCCAGGGGCATCAGAGTAGTCTTTGTGAGCTACAAAGATCATGTAGGCGAGGCAAGTTGCTTAATTTGCTTACTAGTCTCTATATTTCAGCTTCGTGTGCCATAGGAATTCAAAATTTTAAATTGACACAGTAAAATATTGCTTTTTAACAATTGCATGGACAGATATAAGCGGTAAACTGTGTGCTCTGTGTTATGATTTCCCTTCAGTGCCGCTATCTTCTAATTTTAGAACTAAACATGAAAGATTGCAATATTCCTTCCCTTCTTCATTGGAGCTGCCTGTATTTCAATATGTTTTTGCGGGTGTTAAATTGCAAGGGTGTGACTGTAGAAGGGTTTCCTTATGAAGACTACATTTCACTAAGAAATCAACTGGCATGTTACTGTTAATATGTCTACTTCTCTTTTCTCTGGCATTAATACATTTGAGTAGGTCTTTAGGATATTTACGTTTAGAATTTTTCTTCAATCCCATTGAATTATTTCATATCTTTGCAGATCCAGAAGTTTGCTTTGCGATTTTCTACAAATTGTGAGACACAGATATTCATAAATGCTTTGAAGGTGAAATCATTGCTGCTTGAATTGTTTAGAATGGGTCTTTGAAATACAGATATCATCAAAACGTCCTGAACCCAAAGGCCACACTTCAGTTTTTCAATACTTTCTCCTCTTCTCATTCACTGATGGTCATGTTTTATTCCTTTTTCAGGATATCTTGAAGGATGCAAGGGATTTTGCACCTCTAACTAGCAACTTAGGATCTGAAATTTTATCACAATCTGAGTTCATGTCTTCTAATGGACACCCCGATAGGTAAAATGATCTGTTGTTGATTAATTAGTTCATTCTTCCCATTGCAGGATATATATGAGTAAGCAGATATAAATGTGAAAGGGAATACTGACCAAGCTTTGCTTTGTATGCAGAGCTTGTGAGGAGGACTTGAGTTTTATGGATACTGTCCAAGCTTATACGCCTCAAATGTCACCAAGTTTCAACACTGAAGTTGAGCAACACTCGTCAGAGCAGGAAAAGAAAACTGACCAGGAAAAGCAAACTGCAGTTTGTCATGAAATTGTAGAAATGGTTGCAGCATTACCCCCCAGCTTCACATCGTTACTTACCAACTGTTACTCTGAGGTCACCCAAGGTATAATAGATTGGTCCACTTATAAACAGGAGAAACTCTTATGTTTCCATTGATGACCCGATTTCCTTGATTGAAATATTTAGGTGCAACCAAATCATCTGTTTGCAAGGAAGTTGATCTCAAATCCCAAATCATGGTATCCTTTCAGAATTTTGGTTTGATATTGTTAATACATGTGTTTGATAAACCCGAAGAATAAGCTGTGGTGCCAAATTTTATATAGATTGGTTTAGAAATTGGAAACACTTTTTTTCACTCCTACTATGTGAAATTGATGCTCTACAGAACTGCTTTTTTCATACACGTTATTTGTTTTGTTGCAGAGATACATGGAAGATTCTTCCTTCCAAGGTGAGTTTGTTTTGAACTTTTTAGGCCAGGTATGGCAAAGATTTATTTATTCATATACATTCGGTAAGGCATGTTTCTGGAATGACCAGATATGCTGATGAGAGTGGAGAAAGTTATCAGCGAAATGGGTGGTAATATGACACTGTAGTTGAATATGGCTTTGCATATGACGTCTGGTGCAGAATGCACAACTCCCCACCCAGGCGTTTGCCTCGTACAGACTAAACTATCTTCATATGAAAAGGTTCCATTTTTCTTTTGATGATTTTTGAAGATATTTGTAGATGACCAAGTTTGCTTGAAAGTTGGGTTTCACAGCCAATCGGCATATAAGTATAGTTTTCCGTTTGAATGTAGGATTGCTGTTTCTTTGATTGCATATCACTTCCGTGTCATTTCTTTATGTTCGATACTGAGAAATTTAAATTGAAAGCAATCAACAAATTATCCATTAAAATGAATAATAAGGTCCAAGAAAGAAAAAGAGAACAAAATGATAGAATCAACTATGAGTAGAGATTTTCGGCAGCCTGTGGTTATCCCAGCATCTACCAAAGTCTGACGTGACCATTTTTTTTTAAATTTTTTTTTTTTAAAAATTAAAGAAGAGAGATATTAAAAAGAAATCTAAATTTGAAGTATTAGCACTAAATTTGAGGTATTAGCACCAAATTTGAAGCATTAGCACCAAATTTAGAATGATCGAATCTCTTTTGAGTGATACAATCCCTAAAGGGTTAACCTTCCACCCCTAGATTTTAGTTTTGAATCCAAAAACAAGTTTTGAGGCATTAAAAATTAAATATTAACTCATAAAAAAAATGACAATTTTTTTTTTTTAATTTTTTTTTTTAATATATGTCCCACGCTAGGCGGCCTTTTGGCAGCCGCATAACAGGACTCAACAACTATAGTACTCCGGCCTATCGAGGCAGGACTCACCAGCAAATACAAGCAACAAATTAAATATATATACATATACATACACATACATGTATGTAAAAGATCAGTTAACAGCCCGACAGTCTTTCCTTATCTCCCCTTCTATTCCAGTGAGCACTTCCACCATCCCCAGCCGAATCATGGCCTGACTGAACTTGTTTGACCATTCTCCTGGATTAAAAGCCATTCTATTCACAATCTCCCTTGTCCCGGGAGTATTAGCCATTGCCTGATCAGATTCAAGCAGTGCAATCCCTTGCAACAGCTTGAGATAGAATGTGTTCTCCAGCCTGTTGGGTGATAAGTGATCGAAGTACACGGGTTGATCACCTCTGATTAATTCTGCAAACAAAAAAAACTGTTGGGCTGGGCACATGGATGATAGAAAATTAGCATATGCTGTGTTCAGGTTAGGGTCTCTCCTATGAGTTGTGCTGAAATTATATAGTCTGTAATCAAAGAAGCGGCAGTGGGAAGCGCCAACCGAGTGTGCACCGGTTAGGACAACCATTTCTTCTATGGTCAAGCCTTTCCTGGTGAAGATTTCTACTATAGCATCGAGACGTAACTTTGCACCAGGGATGTTGCCAGGTATATCAACTACACGGGAAGAGAGACTGTCACGGCGGCCGGCTGGGACAGGATAGTTTGATAGACCAGATCGTGCAACAGCTTCCCGGCTTGCAAATGCTAATATATCAGCACAAGAGACTGTGCCAGGGCATTGCTGCTCAAGCTGGGTCTTGATCTCGTCAATTATATCAAGGCCCCTGAGGGTGGCACCGTTGGCTCCTGCATCTTTCTCTACACTTTCACCAGATGGTGTTGTGTCCAACAGAAGTGAGGCATCACAGCCCTGGGCATCCATACATATATATACATAACCAAAATCATGATTTTACGACCCGAACCAACAAAACATGAATTTTAGGAAAAAAGCTTACATTGACAAAGCAATCGTGGAAAAAGAGGCGGATGAGGCCAGCAGCATTGCGTGGATTCGTCTCGATGCCCCTGGAAACAACATCAGCCACAATTTGCTCGGCACGGGGGCAAGTTTGATTGTAGAATCCAACCTCTAAGTCGTTCCCCATATGCCTTATTGCCTCGGAGGAGATGAAGATGGAGCACCACGCCAAGATTGTCACGATAGTTACGCGGCTCACTTCCATGAATTATTATTGTTTATGATGGCTTTCGTTTTTAGCTCTTTTAAATGTTACAAGTTTCAACCAAAACCACGTTGTCGGGGGTTCGGGAGACAAGGAATTTTCACAGGTTTTCAAAGGAGGACGGTTATGGCAGTTATATGAGATAATCAATCACTGCCTTTTCGTTTTATATTGGTCAGCAACACAGAGAATTGCAAAATTGTGTGTTTTTTGTTTTTGTACGGTGTTCCTCGTTTCGGGCCGAATCTGAGAGTTTTGAGGTAGTTCGGCCCAATGGAGCGCCCTAGTTTTGATTGATGGAGTTTGCAAAGGTTTTGGATGTTGATTCAACAATCAACTGTTCAGGCGTTGATCAAGAACGTTTAGCGGCCAAGACTCTTTCAAATTTCAATTCTCTTGAAAATTTGCCTTCAAACCAATCCAAGCAAGTGTATGGTTATTGGTTACGGACTTCTTGACCTCTGGTAACCGTCTACAGCATTGACTGGCTTTTCAAGTGGTTCCAAGGACGTGGAATCTCATGTAACCTCCCTCATAGATTCCTCCAATTGAATTAGGGGACCAAATAATTCATCATAAACTTAGGATCATATATCTATTTTAAGGTTTATATTACATTTTACAGATATTTCTCGGTATACATATATATATTGTCACATGGTGATATTGTTCCAGTTCCATGGTCTAATAATAGCATGGAATGGTTCAGTGACGTACGTTGCATGCAAAATTTGTATAAGATAAATTTCTGTTGGGTCAATAAATTTGGTTCCTACGTTTCCTGGTAGGTTGACTATATTTGCTTTCTGATGGCCGTTTGATAATCTTTCAAGATCATAATGGGGTCCAGAGCCAGAGGCTTACTTTACTGCAGGTTTTAATGACTGCATCAATTCATTGCCGGCCCTATATATATATATGTATCAGAAATAATATGAAGATCCCACGTGGAGCTCTCACAATGCCCTATAGAGGAAAGAGCACCTTCATGGTCATGGGCCTTGTCATGAAGTCTCCCTTTGGACACAGTAATTTTCCGGGTATTGTGAAATAGGAGGGCACATTCTATAATAAGTCTCCCTTTCAGGTTAAAACAGACTGCACTCGGGGTTTATTACTTATCGGATCTAAGAATAAGATTCTCTTTATTTAGTAAAATAGATAAGATCTATTTTTGGTCGAGATTTTACTTTTTAGATTTAATATTATATACATTGTCACATAGTGAATATATTTATGCACGACGTGATATCATGTGCACGGTTAGATCCTTTTTATTTCACTTAAACAAAAGAGGATCTTGTTATTAGATTATTCGAATTTCAGTTCGGACAGCCTATCCAAATTTCAATTCAGACAACTTAGAGAGAAAAAGAGAGTTGTAGGGCTCGCCTATCATATAGCAAGTGAATCATATATCTTAAACTATCCAAGGCAGATGAGTCTTGCAATCTCCTCTTTGTGATTGTAATTTTAAAAGTAAACTTCAATAAGGCTGCATATGGCTTGGCCCAAGAGGCTTGTAAATGGTTCATTGAGAAGACCTGGAACACTACAATTCCAGGGCCTTTCCATGATATTGTTTTGATGAATCAATATGTATTTATCTGATTCTTCATTAATGATAATTTATCTATTTCTTAAAAAAATAAAATACCTGTCCAAATTTCTATAACTAAAAATTTTCTGATCTAGACACAACATCATCCACATCCATCTTGAGAGCACTCTTTGGAATAAATAAAGTAACCCCCACTTTTCCGAATGGGTTGGGTTTTGGGTGCTGACTTCTCCCTGCCGACCCAGAAAAAGGATCCTCTCCATTTCAAAATCCCTCAATTTTCTTCATTTAGTGCATTTTGAAGGGTAGTATTGTTCAAAATTTTTAATGATGGTAGTGCATTAAATGCAATACTCTTCAAAATATACTAAATGGAGAAAATTGAGGGATTTTGAAATGGAGAGAATCCTTTTCCACTGACCCAAGGGAAAAAGATACCTAAATAATTACAGAAATGAACAACTAGGAGTCCAAGAGACACCTTTGCCCGAAGAAATTAAGGAAAAGAACTCTCTACCAGTCCACAACAACAATAACCAGGAGGCAGAAGGCCAACCATGCCTATCAGACTGATAAAACAAGGACACTTCTTACCTGACTAATAATAACTTAAGCCACTCAATATATATATATATATATATATATATATATTCCATGAACCGTTTCCAAGATAAATATTTTAGGTCTAAGATTTGAACTCAATGACACCAAACTGAAGAGTCACTCAAACCTTAGCCTTTTGGGTAATTGATCAGACAGAGCTTATATAGTTCCACAGATGTGACCATAATGCATTATATATTAGGAGTCACCTTTCTTACATTGCATTAAGTATTGCTGATTAATCGATCATAGTCAAAAAAATGAAAGATATTACTCCTAATCCTAATCCTAAATTTATTTATAATTTAATAGGTTGCGAGTTTGGTAACACTGTGTATGCATCTTACTGGCTCTACAATCGGACAGACAATTGTAGGAAATTTTGATTGAGGTCTACCTACTCGAACAAGGAACCTCTCACAATTATAAAGATCTCGTGCAATTTGAACAAGGGATTATAGAAAATCTCATATAATCCCTTATATAGAAGTTTGTTTCCACTTTTTTGCGGCTCAAATAAATTGTAAGCATTGAGGAAAATTCTATATGGCGAAAATTAAAGGCGGCAATTCGTGTTCATGTGTTATTTTTGAATTGTGTTGAGACATTGGTCTAAGATTATGTAGATCAATCCCAATTTGACCTATTTAATTAAACGGGCCAAACCCTTTAATCATAACCTGCTAATCTTGTATTGAGTTTGCAAGTCGTGTCAAAAATTGTCAAGTCCTAATGTCGTGTATTGGGTTGTTGTTTTGTTAATGCACGTGCATAAGACTATATAAGTTAACTCTAACCCGATTCATTTAATTGAAACTTACAAATTTTATATTAAATTCGTGCAGAGTTCACGAACAATGTAAAAAATTGCTATCCTTATAAAAAATCAAGACAAAATCTGAAAATTTCAAATACTGTTTTATGGAGAGACTATTTGTTAATTAGAAAACAATAAAATTATTGATTTAATATTTAATTATCAACTGCCTCTTGTGCGGACATGTAAAAAAGAAAAAAAAGAAAAAGAAAAAAAGATTGGCAGTTTCCAAATGAAAGCCGTCAATCTAGCGATGAGTAAGCCGTTCGTGTTTCTTAAAGAACAAACAAGCAATGACAAAGAGAACCGAAGCTACCAATGCTGCAAGTTGGCAACTCATACATTTCAATATTTCTCCTTCATTCCCTTAATTACAAGGAGAACTTCCATGACCACAACCATGGCTTCCCATCCTCTCCTTCCCCATCTCCTCCCTCTATTGGCAACTCTATTTGCTAGGATTCTTGCGTCCGACACATCCATCAAAACAAGCCTTATTTACCCTTTTAACTGCGCTACTCAAATCAACACATGTAATGCCTTTCTGTACCACATGAACACCAGGGTATCGGCAGAACAAATTGCCTCTTTTTACTCTGTCAATTTGTCCCAGATGACGCCTATAATGCATGGCAACAAGCAAGATTACCTCATCCGTGTACCTTGTTCTTGCACAGATATAGAAAGCACTGTGGGATATTTCTACGATACATCCTACCCTTTAAAACTAAATGATACATTTGATAAAGTCTCTGCTGAGATATATAGCGGGCAAGCTTGTACGGGTGGAGGAGATGATCCAATATTAACGCCAGAAACAAATTTATCTGTTCATCTTCCGTGTGGGTGTGTAGAGAGTGATTCTCAAACAGTTGTAACATACACGGTTCAGGATAGAGATACAGTAGCAGGAATTGCTGCACTACTATCTGCTCAACTGAGTGACATTCAGAGGTTGAACAGACAACTTATAGAAAACCTGACGTTTATAGAGGTGGGCTGGGTGTTGTTTGTGCCTATGGAGAAGAATGGTATCCCGCCTCCAAAGAGGGGTGAGATCCTTTTGCAACTTTATGACTCTCATGTATTTGAATAAAGTACTTTGTGTTTCTGCTAAGAACCCACATAAATGATTTGTTAGCATCAAGTGCCTTTTTATTTTTTATTTATTTTTTTATTTTTTCTATATTTTGTTACATCTGTTCTGGTAATCTGTGTTACCTTGATCATGTATTCTCTTTCATGGTCAATCCTAATTTTGTTCTACTGATTTAAATTTTTTTGATTTAGTCCAACAGATCCTTAGTGCTGCAGTTTGATATATCTAAAAATATGCATAGATGTCTAAATGAATAAGAAAAATATATTTGTATCATTGTATATGCAAGCATTTCAGATTCAATCAAGGAAAAGCTGATGTAGTTTTTCATAAGTTAATTTGCATTGTTTTTGCCGTTTGTCACCAGGAAAGAAATGGAAATGGCCAGTAATCATTGGCACATTATCGGCTGTGACATTACTTTCAATGAGCACAATGATTATTGTCCTTCTCAGGAGAAAAAGATGCCAACAGAATGAGGAAGATCCAAGAGCTGTAGCCAAAAGCTCGAGTGCTAATAGAATCTCTCTCTTCCAGAGTCAGTACCCGGATAAAGATACCATGGAAGGTTAGATAAACTTATAAAACACATTCCCAAACGTGATAAGACCTAAGCATGCTCTATTAGTTCTAAATATTTAAAAATTATGTCCGGAGAGAACAGACAGACAAAGAGAACATAGAAAACATTCCTAGGTTACTATTTTGGGTACGTTTGTTGATGTGTTTTGAGAAATGTTTTTTTTTTTTTTTTTAATTTTTGGTTTGCAAGAGTGTTCTGATGTGATTTAAAGAAGAAAATTGTTTTTAAAGGTATTTTGTGTTTTAATTAATTTCCCCTTCTTTTTTTTCTTTGAACCAGAAGAGAGGCACTCATAGTACAATTTCATTGTGCAGATGCAACAGCTTTTGAATCAGAGAGACCAGTAATATTTAGTCTAGAGGAGATTGAAGAGGCTGCAGGTTACTTTGATGCAACTCAGAAAATCGGAGAGGGTGGATATGGGAGGGTGTACTTGGGAATACTCCGGGGGCAGGTATGGCAGGGTGTTTGCCAGTTATCTTCCTTAATTTCTCCTTTAACATGCTTAATTAACCATCTAAATTTAACAGCTTCTTCAACTTTCAGGAGGTTGCAATAAAGCAAATGAGATCTAATAAATCCAAAGAGTTCTTTGCAGAACTAAAGATCTTATGCAAGATCCATCACATAAATGTGGTAAGAAAGTATATATATCCTAATATCCCTAATAAGTAATAATTGACTCCAAGCATGGTGTGAACGAAAAGACTCGAATATATTGACTAGAAAATTCTCTGGTTTAGGTAGAGCTCTTGGGATACTCCAGCGGAGATGACCACCTCTACTTGGTCTATGAGTATGTTCGGAATGGATCACTTAGTTCTCATCTGCACGATCCACTGCTAAAAGGTACTTATCTTATCGGGCTACTTATCTCTTACTCTGTTCAGAAGACTTTGCAGTGGTTTAATTAGATGAAATATATTAGATTTGAGACCTAGTAAAAGCATTAGAAAGCTAAAGCTGTATAAACTTGGACTTTCTGGCGATGTCTCTGGTTCAATATCAGGATGGTCCGTGAAACAACTTAGAAAAAAAAATTAGGCACACATCTGCGCTGTCACTCTAAATGACTAGTTAAATCACATTTGGAGCTCTCTAAAATTGTTTATAAATCTCAGTTTCATTTAGTAAGGAACTAATACGAGACTTAGCAAAAAAAATTCTTAAGTGGATTAGAAGTTGAACTTGAATGATTCAAATATAAGCTAGAAAGCTAGGCTTACACAGGATGAGCAAGATCCTAAAAAAAATGGTTTTGGAATCAGGTCATAGGCCTCTCTCTTGGACTGCAAGAACACAGATTGCACTGGATGCTGCAAAGGGTATTGAATACATTCATGACCACACAAAAGCTCGGTATGTGCACCGAGACATAAAGACAAGTAACATTCTACTTGATGATGGGCTCAGAGCAAAGGTACCAAAACCTCACTCCTTTTACCATCAGGGTATAGTGCTTTCACATTATCATTTGGTCAATTTATCTATTTTCAAAAATCTATTACATATATTGATAATATGCCTACTCTTTACCATAGGCTTTTAAGTCCTCAAAAGACTGCAATCTTGATTCAACAAAACATCAGTTCTCTTCTCTTTGTAAATCATACTCTGTCACGTTCATGAATCTGCCATATCACATATTGTATCAATTCGAATTAGAACTGGACCAAGCCGAGCCCTTTTCGTATGGATTTGGTTTGGATTCATTTTCAGTTAGAACTGGACCCGTTAAGATTGGAAAATGTATCCCATAACAGGACGTACATAATGAACACATGTTCCAATTCCAATTGAAACGAATCCTTTCTACAAAATGAACCTGCAATATTGCTGTAAAAGAAATATAATTAGTCGTAACCTTATTAAGCATGTGTGATGTGCTTTGCCTCTACAGGTAGCAGATTTTGGATTGGCAAAACTTGTTGGGCGAAGCAATGAGGAAGATTTCCTGGCGACACGGCTGGTTGGAACGCCAGGCTACCTTCCTCCAGAGTGAGCCTGATGCTTTATTTTGACTTGGTATAAATCTTTTTTTGAGGTGCAGTTAAATATTGTATTTCTGACCTTCAAAACTGAAAGATCCGTGAAGGAGCTCCAGGTGACCCCCAAAGCTGATGTATTCGCATTTGGAGTGGTTCTAGCAGAACTGATCACGGGACATCGTGCACTCATCCGTGACAATGGGGAACCCAACAGGATGAAATCACTAATTACAGTTGTAAGTCAACAAATTCTTTACAGAAAGAGAATTTATTAGCTTCTTGTGTCTATATAATATTACACATTTCTCAATTATTAGCTTCTTGTATATATATATAAACATACAATGTTCTCTACTGTTTCATCATTTTGTATGCATGATCATGATGAGCATGCTATCATTTTCCATCCCATAAGCAGATTAAAAACGTATTCCAAGATGAATATCCAGTGGTTGCTTTGGAAGCTGTCATAGATGGAAATCTTCAACGCAGTTACCCTTTGGAGGAAGTATACAAGGTTTGCATGATTTTTTTTTTTGTTGGGTGGGGAATATACCCCCTTATTACCAAAAAAAAAGAAAAAGGAATTCCCGATTTTTTTGTACTTAATTTTCTGAATTTTTTGCCTGTTCTTTTTTTGTTTGTTTTTTTTTGGGGGATTTTTTTTTATTAATAGTATTTTTATTATTTTGAAATCTCAATGCAACCTCAATAGAAAATTGAGGAAACAATATTGTAAAACTTGTTAGTAGTTAGAAAAGAATAAAAGTAATTTCCCATATTTTGTTATGTCACACAAAATGTGTTGTTGCAGATGACAGAAATTACTGAGTGGTGTTTGAGTGAAAATGCAGTTGACAGACCAGAAATACGAGACATAGTTGTGACACTCTATCAAATAATGATGTCCTCGGTTGAGTGGGAAGCATCACTAGGAGGGAACAGCCAAGTTTTCAGTGGGATATTTAATGGAAGATGAGAAAAACTAATATATATATATATATATATATATATATATATATGTATGCTGTGATTGACATCACTTACAATTGATTTACTGTTTTGATATTTGATAACATGATAGCTTAGAGACTACTTTGTTACTCACTCAATTTCATCTTTAAATTATCCGAAGACTAGATATGGGAATGTGTAATTAATTTGGGTTTTTTTTTTTTTTTTTTTTCCTTATCAAATAACCACCCCAATTTACAAAAAGTATCAATAGTACGTAGATTTATTCCTTCACTATACGGAGATGGTTGAAATGATAGTTTTTATTATTTCTCTTTTATTAACGCAATTGGTTCTTTTATTTATGTTTTGTTCAATAATTAAATAGCCTAGACCGACAAATGTCCCCCCATAAACCGAGTCCGAAATTTGTTATATTTCATATAACTTGAGAATATTTGTCAAAAGAAGTGGTTTTAACTTTTAATGCCTCACAAAACAAGATAGACATGGCTAGAGGACATGGGAAAATCTAGAAAAATGTTTCCTCCATAAGGCATAAGAAAAATATAGGACCTTATTTGATCTATTTTCCAAAAAATATTTCTGAAAACACATGAGAAGAAAAACTATTTTCTATTGTTTGTTATTCTAAAATTTGTTTACGAAATTTCCATTGACTAGAATTGCAGTTATATGTTTTTTTTTTAAATGGATTCTAAAACACTAAAAATATAGTTTTTTGTTTAAAAAAGAAATAGGGATTTTGAGTTAATGTTTTTTATAAAATTGAAAGCAGAAAATACCTATGCCAACATTATTTTTATTCATATCTCTCTCTATCTTTTGGTTTTTTCGTCTTTGTTTTTTTCCTTTTAAGAACAAAAAATTAGTTTTTAAGAACAATTCAATTAGGCCCATAAATTGAAATTTAAAGGAACTTGTTGAGGCGAGGTATTGAATTCTTAAAGCGGAAGCATTCGAGGTATGAGCACCTTCAGTAATGCCATTGGCAGAAGCCGTTACGTAAAAACATCCTCTAAACGATGTCGTACAAGAAACGGACCTTGCGGGTCGCTCCCAACATGGAGCTCCAATATCATTTCACTCGAGTCTTCAAAGAGTTTCAGACACAGAGACGAGAGAAAGAGACTGAAAGTCTGGAACGATTATCTTAATTAATTCTGACAGATCGTTCAACGTCGAAGTGGAATAACTAGATGGCAAGCCGAGCGCAAAAATTCCCTCAGCATTTAGATCCACTCTCCCCTCTCTCCGTAAATTAATCGAGCATCAGTTCTAATCCATTTTCTCCGTAAATGCTCGTCTGATCTGATCCGATCTGCGAAACCCTAAGAAAAGAATTCAAAAGAGGAAAACAGAGTAGGAGAAAGAATGGCAGGGGCAGTGTCGGCACTGTTCCTCTTGGACATCAAAGGCCGCGTGCTGATTTGGCGCGACTACCGCGGCGACGTCTCCTCCTTGCAGGCCGAGCGCTTCTTCACCAAGCTCATCGAGAAGGTGCTTCTCTTCCTAAATTTTTTTTTTTTGGTGTTGATTTGTGGGTTCGATTTGCAAGCTTTCGCTTCTGATTGATTTGGTTGGTTGCTGAGAAAACTAGACGATTTGCTTTTTGCGTTTTCTGGTTGTTTCTGTTTCCAAGTAGTGCAAAGCTCGGTTCAACTTAGCGCAAAGTGATACAATTGGACTTGATTAGTTTAGTGGAGATCCTGAGTTCTTAGAAATTTTGTTTCTATGCAAATGAACGGTGCCTAAGTTCTTTCTACGAATTATGAATTCGATCAACTTGAATTGAATTTCCGAAACTACATTTTATATCAAGTTTATTATGTAAAGGACTATGTGTAGCTGATCCCGGAAATTTTAGTTTTTCTCTAATCACCTCTTGTGTATTGTTCAGGGTGATCCAGAGACCCAAGATCCAGTGGTGTTGGATAATGGTGTAACCTACTTGTTTATACAGCACAACAATGTGTACCTGATGACGGCATCAAGGCAAAACTGTAATGCTGCGAGCCTTCTTTTCTTTCTGCACCGCGTAGTTGATGTAAGTGTCTATTGGTAATTATAGGTCCATGCCTTCGCTGTTTATAACTGATGCATGTATAAGACAAATTGACTTTTGTTTCTGCTTTCTGATGAGTTGCAAGATTGAGATTGTTGGTTCTGATTGATTTCTCTGTGGCAGGTGTTTAAGCATTATTTTGAAGAGTTAGAAGAGGAATCGCTTAGGGACAACTTTGTCGTAGTGGTAGGAGAATATGTTCAATCTTTGTTTGCACCTTATGCTTAAACTAGATCCAGTGTTGTTCATTTGAATGTTTTGTGTGGTTATGCTGATACCTTGTGTCCTTGGCAGTACGAGTTACTTGATGAGATTATGGACTTTGGTTACCCTCAGTATACGGAGGCAAAGATTCTTAGTGAATTCATCAAGACCGATGCTTACAGGATGGAAGTTACGCAGAGGCCTCCCATGGCTGTGACAAATGCAGTGTCTTGGCGCAGTGAAGGCATACAATACAAGAAGAATGAAGTAGGTTTTGGGGGGGGAGGATTTTTTGTGTTGTTTATTGATGTTGTAAGCCTCTGAATGATATTCCTTTCTTCTTGTTTGTCAGGTTTTCTTGGATGTGGTGGAGAGTGTTAATATACTTGTTAACAGCAATGGACAAATAATTAGGTCTGATGTTGTTGGGGCATTGAAGATGAGAACTTATTTGAGGTGTGCATTCAACATACTATGGCGTTTTTAGTTTCAGCAATAGATAAAATAGTTGGTAGTTTTTTATAACTTCATCTATGTTTAAGTGATTTGACTCATAACTTTCTTAACAAACCTGTGCCTAAGGATTGACATTCTTGAGAAATGCTACACACACTCTCACTCCTACACTCCCAAATGCACACTCATTGACATGACAATGAAAATCACTATTAGAATTTAGATGGATCGCTATTGGATTTTGAATTCAATGGTGATTTTCACTCCTATGTTAGGGAGTGTGCATGTGAAAGTGTTTCGACATTCTTTGCCAAATGAATGCAAGAATTCTTATATCGGAATGCCAATGTAGGATATGTTGGTGCAAGAGCGCAACTCCATTGATGTTGACACTTTTGTTTTTAAGGTCAATAGTGTGAGAAGCAGTGATTGCTGTTAGTCTTCAGTGATGCATCAAAGTTCAGAGTTATGCACAGATTGTTGTAATGCACAACATTTCTTGTGTTAACAGGCAAAAAAAAATGGCCTTGATTGATGCGTTAGTGTTACTTTGTCATTACACATCCAGTAATGGATTCCACACACTTAAATCCCTCTGTCTGGCCAGTTAGTTTGTGGGATTTGCATTTTATCGACCAAAGCATGAACTGCCTTGTGGCAAGTTTGACTTTTTTGGAAGGTCTTAATTTTATTTGTACATTGGGAGAAAGTGAAAACAGACTTGTTTACGCTTTACGTCCATATAAATCTCTGTATTATTATTAGCATGTGTTTTTGTTTGTGATCTATTTGCTGACTTAATGCTTCATACCCATTCCTTTATGGTTCATGTGGGCTCTAGTTCGAAAGTTCATGATAGTTGTCATGTGTAGTGATCCAAACTTTAGACAAGAACATGAACTGGCGCTTGATAATTCAATGTAATATTGCTTGCAGAAATATATTTCTTATCAAGCTTTCTCTGTGTCTGAGCTTGCTATTTGCCTTAATGTTCTGGTCAATTTTAGCTGGATACTAGAAATATTCACTGATTTTTCTGTTGCAGTGGCATGCCCGAGTGTAAGCTTGGCCTAAATGATCGAGTATTATTGGAGGCACAAGGTCGAGCAACCAAAGGAAAGGCTATTGATTTGGAAGATATCAAATTTCATCAGTACGTAGCTTAACTTTTTAATCTACTTAAAATTTGGTGTTGGTTATATGAGTGTGTGTAATGGTGCAAATGCTGAACCTTTTATGAGCTGACGTTCAAATTTCTATTTTTGCTTCAAGTTGCTAAAGTAAATGTCAATTTTTGCATTAGGTGTGTGCGTTTGGCCCGATTTGAAAATGATCGGACAATATCCTTTATACCACCTGATGGATCTTTCGATCTCATGACATATAGACTTAGTACTCAGGTTCACCTTGTGCTTTAGAAATTCTCTTTTTCCTTTTCCATTTTTGAGTTGCTTACTCCATGCCATTTATTGACTTAAACTACTAATTCTGCCATCAGGTAAAGCCTTTGATTTGGGTGGAAGCTCAAGTTGAACGGCATTCAAAAAGTCGTATTGAGATCATGGTAAAAGCTAGGAGCCAGTTCAAGGAGCGAAGGTATTGAGATGCCTTTTTGTGTTTTTTTTTTTTTTTTCCTGAGGGTTGGGTTTCTTTATTGCTGTCTGATCATGTCTCTACTTCAGTAGATTGCTCTGGGTTTTGTGCAGCGCAATATTTTTTCTTTAGCACTAATGAAAATTTAACTGTACAGCACTGCCACAAATGTTGAGATTGAGTTGCCTGTGCTAGCAGATGCTACAAATCCAAATGTTCGTACATCAATGGGGTCTGCATCATATGCACCTGAAAAAGATGCAATGGTCTGGAAAATTAGATCTTTTCCAGGTGGCAAGGTATGAGTTACTTTAGAGTGTCTCTTCACTCCTTTCCAGTGTTAATATCTTGTCATTGATAACCATGACTTGAAGGAGTTATTCTAGTGTCCATGTTCACTTACCGATTAACCTTATTTTTTATACTATTTTTGAATTTAAATTGTTTAGGAGTATATGTTGAGAGCAGAGTTTCGTCTTCCAAGTATAACGGCAGAAGAATCAGCTCCCGAGAGAAAAGCTCCTATACGTGTGAAGTTTGAGATACCATATTTTACTGTTTCGGGAATACAGGTATGCATTTATATGAGACATGAATGCAGGGTATATCATATTGGACTACTTGATAATGTTTCTTCTTAATCTTCAGTTATCCATGCTTTCATTTATATCCCCTGTCCCCCTCGCTACCCAGGGCCTTTTGTCTCTTTTTCTCAGATTGATAAGCATCATAATTTGTCTTATCAATGCAATGGTTAAGAGCAATCACATTACTGGTATTCTTTTCTTTTAGTTTGTTCCACTTGATGGTTGCCAAGTATTGTTTGAATTGCAACTAAATTTGTCCTTCACTTCCAGTAAGTGTGTAAGAATCTAGATTCATAGCACTGATGTGATAATCAAAAAAATGAGTGGAAAAGAATAATAGGTAAAGAAATAGTTAGGGAAAAAGGCTACACATGAAATGGATCAGATTTAAAGAATTGATTTTTTTTTTTTTAAATTCTATTCTCCAGGAAAACGGACTTTATTGTGGTTTTCTTGCTTCATTGCATGTTTAAGTACCATATGAAACTTTACCAATGAGCTTTAGCTCAAATGGTACCTTCTCCCTTTATAGCAAGGTGGAGGGTGAGGTTGTGGGTTCAAGTCCCATCAACTCTCATTGGGTGCGTGTGTAATTTACTAATTAAAAAAAAAAAAAAAAATGGTACCATATGAAGCTTTGTAGGGAGGATTAATATGTCATTGGGACCATCCAGGAGACGTGTCAAAGAATATTGTTGAGGTTCACTGCACCTTAAGGCGGTGTTTTTCCCCCCTTTTATGTGGGTAAATTAAGACGGTGTTGTTAAATTAACTGGAATCATGATGAGATTAATATAATTTACATTTATGTAAATCTTGTGGTTTTGTAGGTTCGTTACTTGAAGATTATTGAGAAAAGTGGATACCAAGCTCTTCCATGGGTGAGGTACATTACAATGGCTGGTGAATATGAACTAAGGCTTATTTGAAAAGCTTCACATGTTGGTGTTCCCATCCACCCATATATATTTTTTCAACGAGATATTACTTGGTGGATAAACCGTGTAGTCTTATGAAAGTTCATTACTCTGGATTGATGGGTTATTGGGTATAATCTTTATTTTTTTTTTCTCTGGCATTATTTTTGGCTTGTGTATCATTAATCAATTTAACAGGATTATTAGTTGATGGTCCTCCAGAAGTGCATTTTATTGTCCTTTGTATTTTGTTTGGAATTACGTAGAACATATTGTAACTTAAAATATGTTTTCATGTGATCTTTTATTCAAATTTGTATTGGTTGAGAAAATTCGGGATCAATTTTATCGGCTTATAATCATAGTTCCCTTTATTCCACTTTATCTCCAATTCTTAGCTTGATGGTTATTTCTTATGTTACCTGTGGCACGTTCAGTTTGTGTTTTTGGCCAATAGTTTCTGGTTTGCAAAAAGAATGGTGGATCTTGATTACCCTGCAAAATCTGAATCAGATTGATACCGTCCCTATTGATCAGGGATTACACGGATATAACATGCAGTGGCAAGCAATGGTCTAATTTGTGAAGTAATGATTATGATGATCATGAGTACTTTCGCTTCACTTTTATTCAATAATGCTTACCTGAAAGTGGAAATCAATAATTGATTGACGAGGTCTTGTTAGAGCATATCTACCGTTCTTATAAATTAGTTTTTTTAACTCAATTTAGCTGCTTTATTTTTTTCCTCCAATAGTCCTTGTATAGACATTTTTTATGCAATTGCTACAGTATGATAGGGACGTTTAAGTAATATTTTATTACATATATATATATATATATATATATAATATTTTCTCTCTCCTCTCTCTCTCTCTCTCTCTCACTTTATGGGGAAGAAAAGGAAATGATAAAAAATAATAAAATAATATTAAAAAATAATATTTAATTAAGGTAAATAGTTAAAATATATGTTCTATTGGATTCTGTAGTGAAAAGCTAATGGCTAAAATGAAAAGAAAGAATAAATTAAAAAAAAAAAAAAAAAAAGTATTTTGAGTTGTTGAAATGAAAGCCTTTGTTAAAGATGCTCCAAGTATGCTGGGATAAAATAAAAGTATAATTTTTAGCATTACTTTAATTATTATTATTGGTCATTAAATTAAGAGTATTGCTAGAAATTACACTTTTACCTTACACACTTGGAATAATATTTTTATCTGACAATTATCTTATAATACTTATGTGTTAACTCTAACCAATATTTGGATCAGTAATGTGGTAGTGTCTATAAGCCATTTGGACTAATTATTGATTTTTTAAAAATAAAAAATAAATAAAGGGTGGATTTAGCATTACTTATGTTAACAAAGTTGATCCAAAGGCTAATTGACACTCTCATGTAAGCAATGTGAGATAATAGTGAGATAAAAATATGGTTTATAACATTACTCAAGAGTAATAAACTAAAATTATTACCCCATAAGCAGAGGCGGATGGGGGGCGTCCACTCCTGGTAAATTTTTTTTGAAAAATAAATTTTCTGAAATTTTTTTGAAATAAAATAAAAAAAGCCCAAATTTTCTACTAGCTCCTATAAAATAAACTCAAATTTCATATATTTGACACTTTTAGCCCCTATAAAACTCAACCCAGCCCAAATTTCATCCCAAAAATCAAAGTAAACTGAAGGAAATGTGTTTTATACTACTTTTTACCTACCATGCTACCACACTTTTTTTTTTGTGCTTGTTTATTGATGTTGGCGGTTAATACGCCGTGATTCTGTTCTGTAAAGCATGTGATAAAAGTTCTCATGTTTGATCTGTGAGTCGTTTTCCACAGGCTGCAACTTGATTATATTTTATTATTTATTTCTGTCCTTATTAAGATAAATTCTTGGATTCGCCACCGACCGTTAGGCTTTCAAAAATATAACCCTGTAAGATATTATGGCTATATTTCTTTTTATTAATATTTTCTGTTCTCAACACTCTCCTGATTTACTCCTAATGCGGCTTAGCCAAGTACAGACAGAACTCTAGCAAACAGCAGAGTCGGTCATTCATTCAGTTTGTGAATCAAGTACAGAAGAGAATAGCTAGCCCAGACAAATTTTTTTTAAAAAAAAGACTGACCAACATCGTCATCGAAGCACACATGTTCACGTTAGCATGTTTCCCCTGTCAATTTATATATGTGCGTGAATATGTTGCATGTTCCAAAACATGCATGCGTTTCGAAAAACATGTTTGTCAGTTTGTCCTATAATACATCGAGATGCATACTCTGCAATGCATGTATCAAACGCAAATTTTCAGCAAAAGTCGACGGCAATCAACCAGTAGCATCACGTAAAAGCAAGGTTTGAGCAGATTGAGAGAGAGAGAATCCAAATCATATTTTGTTTAGTTGACTTTGACTCTTAGATCACACTAAGATCTACCATTTCAACATTCATCAACTAAAACTAAAGGTCAGACGCCGGTGGTCAACACGAATCAACGGTGGTTATCAAAATGAAGCACCTGACCAAGTCACCACACTGATGGGCTCGGGCCCACCAGGAGAAGTACCAGCATACAGCAGAGCCTGGATCGAAGACCTACGACGACCCCATCCACGCCACGATCAATTTAACCCAAACTTTTGGCTCCAAAAACCACGATACATTCCCAATTTTGTTGAATTCGTCACTCGTCTTTTGCTGGAATTCGTTTGATAAGAGAGTCTAAAAATTTGTTTAAGCTCTGTTCAGCTAATAAATAAATTGATCTCGAATCTTGTTAACTCGAGCCGAGTCCAAGTCTGTTCAAGGGCAACTTTGTTCATTTACATTTTTAGATGTGACATACTAGTTAGACATATATAGTTCTTGCTAGTTATAATTAAGGATTTGAAGTACTTGATAAAACTCAAATGTTTAGGCGCTCATCCTCATTTATCAATTAATTGGATTTGAGACGTACCCTTGCTTTGGGGGAGGGGATGAATTGACGGAATTGACCCCATTATGTTATGCAATATTTGATGAGCCAAAAACCTTAATAAATTAAGTGTGCATCATTGGCGGATTGAAATGGGATTCTTATACAACAATTCAATCAAAATGGCTGCAGATCAGAAAAGGAAAAAGGAAAAAATAAGCAATGTAGATTGTGGATGAGATAATTATAAACATTACAATCGGGAAATTGGCATTGCCCAAACAAAACAACAACAATAACAACAACAAAAATTAAATACTGTAAGGTTCCACTAGGATTCTAAGACAAAATTAATTAATTTCCGTTCCTAATCCCCTTGATCGCCAGTAATCGTTCAATGACTCCATTAAAATCTTCTTCCCTGCACAGTAAGCTAATCCTCGTAAACTTGGGGTCGGCTCCAAAAGCCTTCCCGCCTCTTCCAACGATATCAAATCCTCGTAAAAATTCCTCGCAGTCCTTGATGCCTTCTTTGCACTCCAACCACGCAAAGGCTGTTGGGAAAACAAGAAAAATCATTAATTACGACGTTAGAACATATGCTTTAATTTTCCCATTTTTTTCTTACAACGAGGAAAATAAATTAGCATGCGATATATATATATATATACCCGGCAGCCTTTCATTGAGCTCTCCAGTGAAGAGGCAGCGTTCTCGCGGATACTTGAACAAACTGAGACATTTACTATGCTGAAGTGCTTCTCGTAATTTTTGCCATCTTTTAGACATGAGCTCTCTGGCATATTCAAAGAAGTTTTCCGATTCGGCAGACCCAACATTCTGGCAACCATCACAAATTACCCCCATGATTTTCGCAGTTCTGAATTGTGATTCTTTTGATACACCAATTGAAGTGATTGTTATATATTGAGTCATCTTCTTAGCAATGTCTTTATCCTTCACAAGAGCCCAGCTAGAACACAAAAGAAAGGCAAAGCGTCAATCAAAAATTAAACAAAACCTGCTGCTAGCATAGTATAAGACAACTAAGTACAAATCGAAACCTAGGAAATAATTAGATGCTCACCCAATGCGGGAACCGGCGTGTCCCGTGCATTTGGAACATGTAAATAGCATAATATCGTGATCTGCTGCCGAAGTAATAGCCGTGTATTGCGGCCAGTAATAAGCAAGATCATAGATAACATTTCCTTGACCACTTTTCACCACAGACTCTCGAAGAGTACCATCTGGGTTGTTTGGTGAGTTGACCACCTCTATGTAAGGTCCATCTTTATCAAAGCTACATGCATCACCTCCCCATTTGTAGAGGCCCGAGCGCAGGCAATCTACCACTTCGGGATATGACTGCAAACAATTAAACTTTTCATTTAATTAAATCCAAAAAGGAAAATAATTGGAAGGCTTTACTCTTGAAATTATGCATTTCCCTCGTATATAGTAGTTGCAAATGCAGTATATAGTAAAAGCATGGATAATTGTCATATATGTAAACTTTAATTCAAAATGAATGACGAGTATATAAAAAAGTACACATTATATATATATATAGTAAATATGTGACAAACGAGTGAGTCCCGCGTTATGGTTTATATTATCCAATATTTTTACTATATTTGACTTATACGAGATCATAGTTGTGTTGACCAAGCAGTAGTTTAGTTAAAGCACGCAGTCACTTGTTGCCACGTTTTGTTCCCAACATCGTCATTTTCGAGACACATGCTTGTTACTTTTTCCCACATAAAAAAGATGTAATTGAATCGAAGACTAGCGGTGAGAGACTGACCGAGTAATAAGGGGCGGAAGACACGACACTGACGGGCTCAAGCTCAACGCCAGCGGCAGCGGGAATAGTGAGAGCGTAAAGCGCAGCTTGGAAGAGCTGCGTTGAGCCCGTCCCCACCACGATATGCCTATCTTCGGTTACCGCATTCCCGACCACACGATGCAGCCTCCTGATCGCATCCCCGAGTTCCGGCTCCAAAAACCAGCACACATTTCCCACATCACTGAAATAGCTCATCAACTCACCCCCGTCGATCACCACCTTACTCTTGTCACCCATCTTTCGCCAAAATGGCTGGAACACCGTCGGATCACCGCTGTTAATACACAAAGAAAAATCCCATCAAGTTACGTAATCACTGAATTATAACACTTGTAACAGAAAGCAATGACGAGTACTTGTGAATCATTATCATTGATAAAGCAAAAGAGAAAGGGCGATAAGAGTTACGTAGTAAGAGCGAGAACGGAGTTTGACGAGAGAGTAGGCCTTGTGCCATTAGTAGATGACAATGAGCGTTTGTCAATGGAGGGGGTGGTGCCGTTCGCTGTGCAACCCATTTTTTTTTTTCTTTCTGTTAGATATGATTTGTGTGTGAATGTTCGGTAACCGGTATGTGTATATATATATACACAAGACTCTGGTAGGTGCACTTCCTTAACTTTTTTCTTAATTCATTGTATCGGAATAATAAAATCTGCATCCCTTTATGGTATTAATGATAAAATTTTAGTTTATTTTATAAACTTTAAATGCATTAATTAACTATCTGATTCTGGTGGATTTTTTTTGGCTATGTGGTCTCATAATTAGGCATGCAATCTTGGAGGGAGAGAGTGTCCAGCAAACAATAATTGATTGCTAATAATGAATATTCATTATACAAAATTGATTCGAAAACTCCTCCTTCCATGACTTCCTACATTAATAATGTAGAAAAAATTGAAAAATATCCAGATATTATAATTTTTTTACAAATTGACATGTAAACGAGTATTATGCTCTATTTTCGTGTTTTCATAACTTGTAACACGGTATATATGGCCACGCTTTTCCTTTTTCTTTGTGGCTGGTTTGGTGGAGTTGGCATATATGTTATATGTGTAGTAGTATTTATTATTAATTTATTACCTTCGACTTCCAAAAAAGAAAAAAGAAAAAAAAAATTAAAACACCATCTGATACGACGTTGAAGTGGCTGGTGATAATATATGCAACTATCTATTTGGTCGGCCGGTTTCCTTTTTCAGGCATGGAACATGAAAATTAAATTAATTGCATGTTTTTAGGAAGATCCAGTTTAGGCTCAAACACAAATTAATATTTTATTTTGCAAATTAATGTTGGCTTGAAAATTGTTGTATTTTGGATTGCAAATTTGGTCCCCCAACACATGACTTGTGTTGTGTTGCGCAAATGAAAACGCACATTAATTACTTTTTGAGCTTCGACTCAGATTCTCAGTGTCTGCTCCAATCTCATGTGCCACTGCCACCAATGATGATGCATGTGCAATCCATGATTACACATCATCACACATGTGACCTTCTGGCAAAGCAAAAATAAATAATTTCTTAAGAAAATAAATTTAAACAAAATTAAAAAAAACTATCGAAGGTGTCTCCGTCCCCTCTTTTCCCGGAGATTCCATTTAGTTAAAATAAGAGGGCATTTTTGTTCAAAACAAATATTTTGGACAAGTTTTAGACAAAAATGCCATCTTGTTTTAATTAAATGGATCCCCTCCATTTCCATCATTTGAAATAGTTCTGGTCATTGATTTGTGGCAAGATAGTTTGTCTAACTCTCCCATTAAGGACACCGAAAGGAAAATGCTATTTTATTTTTGAAAATATATATATAAAAATATTAACGGTCGTTTTTTAAAGAGTCTCAAAAGATACTAAAGTAGCGCATCAAATTACTAAAGTATGTCAAAAAGACCACTTTTTTAATACTTTTATAATACCCTTAAAAAATCAATAAAAAATTAATCAAATAAAAAACTAAAAAATCAATTAAAAAAAAAGAAATGTGTTGTGGGTGGCTTGTGAGCCACCCCCAGAGGTGGCGTGGGGAGGCTCTCCGCCTCTGGCCACCCTTTTCCTTATTTTTTTAAAAAATAATTTTTAGTTTTTTTTTTCTAGTTTAATATATTTTTTTTTATATTTTCTTTTTTATTAAGAATGACACATGTCATCATTTTTATTAGCGTTGACATGACATTTAACAAAATTCGTCAAATTTTTTAAAGGAATTTGAGTCCAGAGACTAAATTATTTTTTTGGCATATCCCAAAAATCTCTTATTCCACTTTCATACGACATAGAGCGATTTGTAATAGGCCAACCACATGGTTTGATTTTTCATTTATCCATATTATTTATATCGCACAAGCGATTTTCGTAATTTAGGCCAATTATAGTGAAGTATTTTTTTATATATTTATTTATTCGCCCATTAGCTTTTTTTTTTTCTTCCCTTTTTTGTTTAAAATATAGTTTAGTTTATTTTTTATTTTATTATTTATTTATTGTAGTTTTTAAAAGAAAATGAGTATTATAGGAATATATAAAAAATGTGGTCTTTTTGACTTACTTTGGTAGTCAATGGACTACTTTAGTACATTTTGAATATTGTAAAGCCCTTTTGCAAAGTAATGTTAGTTTGTGGAGGCTTTTTTTATTTTTTTTTTCCTTTTTTTTTTTTCTTCTTCTTAGTCTGTCCAATTCTCTCTCTCTCTCTCTCTCTATATATATATATATGAAATTTAATGATAATTTTGAAAAAAAGTTGGACTAGAGATGGACAACAATTAGAAGAATATATAGCATTTCTCATGGCATCCCCCAATCCTTACTATTAACAATCTATTAAACTGAGATATGTTCCAGGAAAATGTGGTTGTCATTTTTTTTTTTATTTTTTTTTTAATTGCTTTCAAAAATCACATATTTAGTTAAAAAATGCATGTAAGTATCAAATGTTCTAAAAACAAGTCAATTTAATATAATGAATTAAAGGACCCTTCCTTGAAAATGTAGAAATATAGTACTGCTCTATTGTTATCGTCTTTTTTACTCTTCTTGGTGGGCTATACCATTCTTTAAAGTATAAAAATTTCTGTAAAAATTAATATATAAATTCTGTAAGGTTCCACAAGGATTCTAAGACAAAATTAATTAATTTCCGTTCCTAATCCCCTTGATCGCCAGTAATCGTTCAATGACTCCATTAAAATCCTCTTCCCTGCACAATAAGCTAATCCTAGTAAACTTGGGATCGGCTCCAAAAGCCTTCCCGCCTCTTCCAACGATATCAAATCCTCGTAAAAATTCCTCGCAGTCCTTGATGCCTTCTTTGCACTCCAACCACGCAAAGGCTGTTGGGAAAACAAGAAAAATCATTAATTACGACGTTAGAACATATGCTTTAATTTTCCCATATTTTTCTTACAACGAGGAAAATAAATTAACATGCGATATATATATACATATATATACCCGGCAGCCTTTCATTAAGCTCTCCAGTGAAAAGACAGCGTTCTCGCGGATACTTGAACAAACTGAGACGTTTACTATGCTGAAGAGCTTCTCGTAATTTCTGCCATCTTTTAGACATGAGCTCTCTGGCATATTCAAAGAAGTTTTCCGATTCGGCAGACCCAACATTGTGGCAGCCATCACAAATCACTTCTATGATTTTTGCAGCTCTAAATTGTGATTCTTTTGATACACCAATTGAAGTGATAGTTATGTATTGAGTCATCTTCTTAGCAATGTCTTTATCCTTTACAAGAGCCCAGCGAAAACACAAAAGAAAGGCAAAGCGTTAATCAAAAATTAAACAAAACCAGCCGCTAGCACACTATAAGACAACTAAGTACAAATCGAAACCATGGAAACAATTAGGTGCTGACCCAATGCGGGAGCCGGCGTGTCCCGTGCATTTGGAACATGTAAATTGTTGGGAAAATTGATAATTAATTGTCAACCAATTTCCCACCAGCCCTTTATGCGAAAGACAAGTTTGGAAAGAAAACACACGAGAACACACACCAATCACACACATACACAAAGAGTTTACGTGGTTCGGCCCAAAACCTGGCCTACATCCACCAACGTACAAGAGAGGTCCACTATGAGCAAATTCTTACAACTCACAGTAAATGCCCATACCACCGAAATACACTTTGCCCTAGAGAAAAGCCTCACACACTCCTCTCAATACAATAAGTGATAGTTGAGTTAAAAGGACAAAAACGCTCACTCTCTTGCACATCCCCTCCCAAGTTCTCTTCTCTCACATTGAAGAATCTCTTCTTTTGGGATCTCTTCATTCTTGTATACAAACACAAAGGCATCATTCCTTTATATAGGAAAACCATTGTGTTGCCTAGAAGGTTCCGTAATGTTCCACCATTATCAAGAAGACTCTTTCTTCTTTGAAGGTTCTGGAATGATCTACCATCATCAAGAAGACTCTTTCTTCTTAGTGAAGGAAACCATTGTGGATCTTTGTAGAACACAAGAGAAAATTCCGGAAGATTCTGCCTACTAGATTCAAGGCATACCTTAACAATCTCCCACTTGACTTGAATCCCATCAAGTCGTAATCTCCCCCGGATGTCTCCTCCACCTGAGAGCTTAGGTCCGCATCTTGACCGATGCCCATCCCCACGCCCTAGGATGTCTTGCAAAACACTGTCTACACCAACAGTCATAATTCTACAAGAATTATCATGCTCCACCATAAAGAGCACATGCACTTAGAATTAAACCATTCTAAGAATTTTCCTTTCCGGCACATGTCGAAAAAATCCTGCTGAAAAATATGGTGCAACTTCCATGTTTGGTTTCCTCGGAAGTTCATCAGCCATCGACACCCTTTTCCACCACATACCCGACATCAAAGACCAAACCAATGTCCCGTATGCAATTGTGGACCCGCTAATAGAACACATCCATTATCCTGACATTTTTAGCGGTCATGCCAGAGGATGTACATGTCCTTATCAAAGAACATCATCATCTCTCTCTGTAATGAGAGAAACAATATTAGCGTTTTTGGAGCAACTTGCCGAACCTGCTCCTTTCTTTAACCTCTGAACAACACATGTATCTAGTACTTCTGATCAGTACTCCGTGAACAGTGCCTCGTGAACAGTATCTCCATGAACAGTACCTTTGCTTGTGAACAGTGCTACGTACTCCGTCCTTGAACAGCACTCCGTCCGTAGACAGTGCTCCATACTCCATCTGTGGACAGTACTCCCACACTCCGTCAAGCCTTTCAATCTCAAACTTCAAGGACTGCATTTCTTCTTAACCAGTAGAAATCCGCAACCAAGCTCTGATACCAATTGTTGGGAAAATTGATAATTAATTGTCAACCAATTTCCCACCAGCCCTTTATGCGAAAGACAAGTTTGGAAAGAAAACACACGAGAACACACACCAATCACACACATACACAAAGAGTTTACGTGGTTCGGCCCAAAACCTGGCCTACATCCACCAACGTACAAGAGAGGTCCACTATGAGCAAATTCTTACAACTCACAGTAAATGCCCATACCACCCAAATACACTTTGCCCTAGAGAAAAGCCTCACACACTCCTCTCAATACAATAAGTGATAGTTGAGTTAAAGGACAAAAACGCTCACTCTCTTGCACATCCCCTCCCAAGTTCTCTTCTCTCACATTGAAGAATCTCTTCTTTTGGGATCTCTTCATTCTTGTATACAAACACAAAGGCATCATTCCTTTATATAGGAAAACCATTGTGTTGCCTAGAAGGTTCCGTAATGTTCCACCATTATCAAGAAGACTCTTTCTTCTTTGAAGGTTCTGGAATGATCTACCATCATCAAGAAGACTCTTTCTTCTTAGTGAAGGAAACCATTGTGGATCTTTGTAGAACACAAGAGAAAATTCCGGAAGATTCTGGCTACTAGATTCAAGGCATACCTTAACATAAATAGCATAATATCGTGATCTGCTGCCGAGGTAATAGCCGTGTATTGCGGCCAGTAATAAGCAAGATCATAGATAACATTTCCCTGACCACTTTTCACTACAGATTCTCGAAGAGTACCATCTGGGTTGTTTGGTGAGTTGACCACCTCTATGTAAGGTCCATCTTGATCAAAGGTACATGCATCACCTCCCCACTTGTAGAGCTTCGAGCGCAGGCAATGTACCACTTCGGGATATGACTGCAAACAATTAAACTTTCATTTAATTAAATCCAAAAATGAAAAATAATTGAATGGCTTACTCTTGAAATTATTCTTTTCCGTCGTATATAGTAGTTGCAAGTGTAGTATAGTAAAAGAATGGATAATTAGTGTTAGGAAAATACGCAATAAATCCAGAAATTATAAAATACAACTAACTATAGTATTTCAATATTGGATCTCATATTTAATGCGACTATATTAATTGAACTGGGAAAAAAGTTATAGGGATTGATGTTTCCCATTTTTAATCCGAAAAAAAAAAAGAGAGAATAGGGAATCTTATAGGAATACTACCAAACACAAGGAATGTACACGAAAATTGGCACATCTAAAAACTTTCAAAGCACTCCAACTTTGAAAGAAAGATCAAGAGTAATGTCAAATACAATAGAAACAAACTGCCAAGTGGAGAAGTGATGAGATTGATTCACAACTAGAATCACCAGAAACGCATTCCCTTCCAAAGCAAAACAACCATAACCAGTAGAAGCAGCCAGTCAAATATATTATTAATATCACATTCAGTTGTCATATATGTAAACTTTAATTCAAAATGAATGACGAGTATATAAAAAAGTATACGTTAAACATATATAGTAAATATGTGACAAATGAGTGAGTCCCGCGTTCTTAATCATAATAAGAGAAATTCTTGTGGTTTATTTTATCCAATATTTTTACTATATTTGACTCATACGAGATCATAGTTGACCAAGCAGTAGTTTAGTTAAAGCACGCAGTCACTTGTTGCCACGTTTTGTTCCCGACATCGTCATTTTCGAGAGACATGCTCGTCACTTTGTCCCACAAACAAAAGATGCAATTGAATCGACGGATGTAATTGAATCAAAAAAGTAGCGGTGAGAGACAGACCGAGTAATAAGGGGCAGAAGACACAACACTGATGGGCTCAACGCCAGCGGGAGTAGTGAGAGCGTAAAGCGCAGCTTGGAAGAGCTGCGTTGAGCCCGTCCCCACCACTATATGCCTATCTTCGGTTACCGCATTCCCGACCACACGATGCAGCCTCCTGATCGCATCCCCGAGTTCCGGCTCCAAAAACCAGCACACATTTCCCACATCACTGAAATAGCTCATCAACTCACCCCCGTCGATCACCACCTTACTCTTGTCACCCATCTTTCGCCAAAATGGCTCGAACACCGTCGGATCACCGCTGTTAATACACAAAGAAAAATCCAATCAAGTTACATGATCAGTGAATTATAACACTTCTAATAGAAAGCAAAGACGAGTACTTTTGAGTCATTGTCATTTATAAAGCAAAAGAGAAAGGGCGATAAGACTTGCGTTGTAAGAGCGAGAACGGAGTTTGACGAGAGAGTAGGCCTTGTGCCGTTAGTAGATGACAATGAGCGTTTGTCAACGGAGGGGGCGGTGCCGTTTGCTGTGTAACCCATTTTTTTTTTTTTTATCTTTCTGTTAGATATGATTTGTGAATGAATGTTCGGTAACCAGTATATATATATATATATATATATATATATATATATACAAGAATGTGGTAGGTGCACTCCATTAAACTTTTTCTTAAATCATTATATCGGAATAATAAAATCTGCATCCCTTTATGGTATTAATGATTAAATTTTAGTTTATTTTATAAACTTTAAATGCATTAATTAATTATCCGATTCTGGTGGATTTTTTTGGCTATGTGGTCTCATAATTAGGCATGCAATCAGGAAAGTGAGGCAGTCCGTATTGCATTTGGATTCTCTATGGTCCGTTTGGACGGGAGCAGATCCAGTCCTTCTTAATATAGGGCCATAATTGTTTCCAAAAAAATTTTTGGACTATAACAAAGTCTGGATCACCTCCGGTCCAAATGGACTGAAGAGAATCCCAGTTCATCCGTATCTGGGTTGAGACATAAGGCTTTATGTACATGTATATGATTATACCGGCCCAATCTTGGAGGGGGAGAGTATCCAGCAAACAATTATTGACTGCCAATGAATATTCACTATACAAAATTGAATTAGAAACTCCTCACTAGATGACTTCCACATTAATAATGTATGAAAATGATCCGAGTATTATAATTTTTTTACAAACTAACATGTAAACGAGTATTATGCTCTATTTCCGTGTTTTTGTGACCTGTACTCCTTGTTAGATGACTTCCACATTAATAATATACAAAAATGATCTGAGTATTATAATATTTTTTACAAATTGACGTGTAAACAAGTATTATACTATGTTTTTGTGTTTCCGTGACCGGTGATTTGTATGGCCACACTTAACCTTTTTTTTTTTTTTGAGCCGCTGGTTTGGTGGGGTTGGCATGTTATATGTGTAGGAGTATTTATTATTACCTTTGACTTCCATAGAAATTAAAATTAAAACACCATTTGATACGACGTTGTTTGTTTGTGTGTGTGTGTGTGTTTTTTTTTAATAACAATTTGATTTCATTCATTCATAAAAAAAATAAAAAAAAAATCTAGAGCACGAATGCTCTAAACAAAACAAGAGCATAAAGCTCTACATAGGATGAGCACGAAGCTCTAGAAGTACAACATTACGCATGTACATCTGGAATTTCTTTCATCCATATATATCTTATCCATGACCTATTGGGTTGCAGCTTTGGCAAGACCGTGTATTGCCCAATTCACTTCTCTCCGAGTGTGCCGAATCTGCCAATTTTTTGAATGATTAAGCACTCCTTTTGTATCATCAAGGACGTGCCGATATTTGCTCAAATTTTGATTGTGGGCGGTGAGAGCCTTGGCCACTTGTAGTGAATCACCTTCCAAAATGATCGATTGTAACCCTAGATCTCGTCTAAATTCTATAGCATTCAAAGCCCCATGCGCTTCTACCACCACTGAGTCCGGTAAAATTCCTACTGTTAGCACTCTAGCTGCAATCACCTATCCTTCAAAATCCATTACAATAATGCCAATTCCCATTCGGTAAGTTTTTGAATCTAAAGCAGCATCCCAATTAATTTTGTAAACTCTGATAGGAAGAGCTTGCCATTTGTTAGGGCCTGAAACCACATGGGAAGCCATAGGTACCGTCTCCTTAGCATTTGCATCCCTGTACTCTTTTAAAAAAATCTCAGCCTCTTTTATCAAGATATTTGGATGCAAAAATTCCCCTCCGTTGACCACTGTATTTCTTCTGAACCATATCTTCCTAGCAGTCACTGCATCGAATTCTATCTCCTCTTGAGTACACCGGTCCACCATTTGCTCCCACATTTCTATAAATGTGTTACCAGTCCACGTACTCTTTTGCATCGTCGGCCCACATTCTCCCCATACATCCTTTGCCAAAGTGCAGTCCCTATGGATGTGCAAATATATGCAACTATCTATTTGGTCGGCTGGTTTCCTTTTTCAGGCTTGGAACATGAAAATTGAATTAATTGCATGTTTGTACGACTCGGTTTAGAAGATCCAGTTTAGGCTCAAAGACAAATTGATCCAGTTTAGGAAATCTTCATCCCTACATCTCAATTCCAGGCAATAAATGCTTTGCTTTGATTGAATTTCATTAACTTCTATCCCACTTGTTTTGACATAGAGGCATAAGCTGCTGATATCTCTTTTAAAGCTAGAAAGCAAAAACGGTATAATTGCGGAAGTAGAGAGTAAAGACTCTAAACTAAAAAGAAAATCTACATCTACATTGGGAAATGAAGAAAAAGGTATACCAGGGAGACAAATTGTTTCTTTCTGGTTGCAGCGTATCAAGTGAGAGAAAAAGATACAAAAAACTATTGGTGTACTTCGTTTGGTAATATTTGCGGGGTCTTCCTAAATACATGCTTTCTGCAGCGTTCAAATATGCTGTCATAAATCAGATCAAATTGAACTCCTGCTCTCTCCCGATTCACAATGAACAATATGTGATCAGCTTCCACAATCTTGTAGTACCTGCATTAAGTCAAATTCCATCTCTGAGCAAGTTCAAAGAAGAATCCTTAAAGCTAAGATGAAATGCCCAAAACTGGGGGGTGAAAACCGAAGGAACTAGGAATTATTCACTTTCCTAATACCATAATCTTGGAAACTTCAATAAGAATTTTAAATTTTCAATATTAGTCGATGTCATTATGGAATTGGACAATTAACTCGTTCTCTTGATGTTATGTGAATTTTTTTGTTAGCATTACAATTATGTGAGAGTATAGTTGCAAAACTATATGGCTGAATTATCTTCAACCATTAAGGATGCATTTGGATATGATGCGAAAAAACTGAATGGTACCTACTGAATGGCTGAATTATCTTCAACCAGTAAGGATGCATTTGGATATGATGCGAAAAAACTGAATGGTACCTACTAAAGTTCCTGCACCACGATCTTCAATACCTGAACCTACGACAACAACAACTGGTTCCGTATTCGATCATACACTCATTCGTATGGTTGATGGAAAAAACGCTAAGCCATGCTTTTAGTCATTGATTTTTTTTTTCCTTTTTTGCAATATTTAATCATGACACGTTGCAAACTAGACTCTTTGGCCTAGTCAAGCCATCTTTGTCTAAACATGCACATAATAGCAGTGGAAAGAATCTCCATAATTTTATTTTTTAATATACAAATCATCCTCCTCCATCTAATTGAGAGCTTCTTAGAAAATGTACCCGGTGAGTAGTTAAATTCAGTATAATATGACTTGGCTTAAAACCTAAGCAGGATCATTTTGTAATTTCAAACAAGCTTGACAGATCTGTCAATAAGTATGACCATGTAGCCCCTAGCATTGTTAATAGTGTCCATTAGAAACAACCACAATTAGAATCAAATTTCCCAAAAGCAAGCCCTATGATCCATACAGTAAATATGATCTTGTAAGTAATTGTGTTAGGTAAACAATTCACCACTAAAAAGTATGACTTACCAGATGCCTGGTTGTAACGGTTGGCACTCTAAATCATTTTCAACAAAACGACTTGGATGTTCAATTGGAATTCGAGGGTGAGTCATGGATACAGTGTTGAGTGCTCCATCATTGTCTTGCCAATCCTCATCCCTGAACATATATTCACACGAGAGTCATGACACCAACAACACAATTTTTTTTTTTTTTTGAATATTAACCTCAGCACAGGCTCCAAAATCAAAATCATAATAATCTATTGGTTTGAGCAAGATATTACATATCATAAAGGGTAACATCAATATGTTTTAAATTCTAGAATTTAAATACAGTAGTATTCATGATCATTATAGAAAAGGAAAAACTAAGTGTCACACTTGGACAATATATTCAGAGAAATTCTAGTAATGATTCATTTAAAACACATTCGAAATAACAATAAGCTTTCTCAAAATAACAACCTGAAGTAATTTGAGAACAGGTACTAGATAATGGGTTGATACAACAACATATTCATTTAAATGAAAAAAGTACCTGTAGCCCTTATAAGGGGGAGAGACATCTGGAGGATGACGCCATTGACTCATCTGCAAAACTCTTATAAAAAGCAATGGGTGGATGCCAAGTATGCTAGAAGGAACCGTGACACCCAATATCTTTTTAGTACGCTTGGTAGCATAGCTGAAGTAGTATGTATTCGGAAAGGTATGCAGCCGGCTGTTAAGTCGCATGGACCCTTGAATTGTAAGATCAGGGAGGATCCAGTCTCTTGAAGCAAACGGGCCTGAATTCCCCAAGAGGCAATCCACAAGACCCCAAACACCAATTTTCCTCCATGACATGTTGAAGTGATCAAACCCAAAATTGTAATATGCCTTCAGCCAGGGAATGTCAAACCAATCGTATATTGTTACCCCTACGCGGCACAACTGCAGTAGACATATAGGTTTCAAGGTTCTCCCATCTTCTGGCCTGTAACAAGTTCAAACTTCACAAGTTCAGCATCCAGAAATTGTTTAATGTGGAAGAAAATTGGATTAGTAGCCAAAATATACAATGACATAATTGCCAACAATTTCAACTATGAACCAACTTCACGGAAACAAATGAAACTAAAATAAATGGATAATAAGAATGAGGCACTCATTATGACATATCATCAGAGTGATCAGCTTATATCAGCTTATATGGCCAAATAGGCTAGCTGCCCCTTAATTGGATAATGAAAGCTTAATTCATTAAAAACCTGAGCTCTCCGAGGTGTTGGCAAACTTTAACTCTTAGCCATGCTATCATCTAGTAGTTATGTTTCTGTTTTGCTCTCAGCTTGCTCAAACATCCCTTTTTGATAGATAAAATAATGAAGTCATAATCAAACTACTATCTACTACATTTTTCTCATTTGGCCAATATTATTTCAGCATTACGGTGGTGGGACTCAAATTCCCAATAATAAACATGAAGCTGTAGATTGTCATTGCTGTAATAGGAAATAAAGACACTGAAAAGTTCCAAGCAAAAACACAAGTTATAAACGGAACTCACTGCATCCCATCTACGTAGCTTCTTGTAGTCCCATTGAACGCTCCTGACAAGGATGTGATGCTCAACACCCAGTTCTCTGAAGTGTTGTCATACCCCTTGAATGCCTGCGAACAATATGAAAAACGAAATACTAATTATTTCAACTTACAGATGTGTTGTGGCTTCTCCTTAGTTCACATCATACAATTTCAACCGACCTTATCGGCGAGCATTTGCTGCAATACCCGAACAACCTGTGCTCCGGCCGAGTGCCCCACAAAGTGGATAGGGTGATCCTCATCCCATTCTGGGTAGTGCCCTGTGGACGATTTCATCCATTAGAATAGGAAAACACGAACAGAGAGAGCTAATTGCAAAGAAGGGGATCTAGAACCTTGTTCGTAAACCCGTCCGAACTGCGAGTGCCCACAAGCCTTGCTGTGTTCTTCGCCGTAATCTACCTGCCCGCCTTTCAAATAGTAAAACAATTCACGAGCCCTGAAACCCAAAAGCCCGTTCTTAAGACTAGTTCAAAGAAAAGCCAATGAGGGAAAAAAAATAAATAAATAAATAAATAAAGGAAAAGAAAAGAAGCCCATGAATGACGCTGAACCCGAAACGTTTAAGAGTTGCTCCAAGGCACATACATACCGATCGTAAATGCTGGTTAGAGACCCCAAATCAGGTACCAGAACCCTTTCATCCTTCTTCTCTGCCCCCGCGAAGTACGATAAACCTCCCAATCTCTAAGACCCCAAAAGAAACAAAATGAAAATCCCAATTGAATAGGAAAATGAATGATACTAATTTGATGGCAACGAGTAAATATGAGAAAAATAGGAAATACCCCTTTTCCAAATCCAAATATTCCATGGACCAATACAATAGGAGGCAGATTTTCAGCATTGGAGCTTGGCCCGCTGGGCACGTTCTCTTTGACCTCAACATTCATATTAGGCTTAAAAAAGTACTCATTCAGCGCCAGGGAAAGATCACCAGCCACGGCTGTGCTGAATATGTAAAACCCATATAGCATATGCACCAACGAGCTCACAAAAAGCTCTGCGAATTGCAGTGCAGCTACCCCCCATCTGATCATCTCTCTTTTCCACCCACACCCCCAAAGGAAAACAGCGCTCTTGAGCCGCAAAAGATTTCAAAGCAGAGCCTTGCTCGTTCTAACGGCTCCCCTCCGAAATGCTTCGAAGTCGAAAAAAACTTCTACATCAAACTCGTCGAAGAACCCATAGGGGCCTTCTGGAACGAGATTTTTATAATGTAAAAGTTTTTCTCTGCCTTTGAAATTGGGGCCTCTCACAATATGTTCTCAAATAAAAATGAATAAAGAAGTCAGCAACCAATCAAAGACTTACAGTACCATTCATTTCTTGTCCGTTGGGCGATACGTAAAGTACCAAAATTAGCAAAAGTTTGGTTTCGTTGTTGCCACGTGTCCTACGGGACCCACTAAAAATATGGAATGGGAGCACCAAATTTTAAAAGATAGATAAAATGCGAGAAAATCCAAGATTTTTGCCTCTATATAAAAAAAAAAGGAAAAAGGGATTGTAATAATTTATTAATAAATTAAAATAATTTGGATTCGAGGCGTTTCTTTCCAGGAACGGTGCGCTGGAGAAGAGCTGGAAGGTTCGCCAACCAGCAGAACCAACCCCCAACTGTACTAGCCTTATCCGTTCTTCATTATGTCACGTCTTTCTCAACATCTGATTTTTTTTCCTTGTCACTCACGCGCCTGCTTATGAAGGTGGATGTCACGGTTGGATTGTCTCAAATTTATTTTATTTTATTTTTTTAAAAAAAGACTAATTTTAAATTTAAATAATATGACAATATATATACCATAATCTATGTAGAATTTAATTTGATCCATTAATCTATCCTTATTATCCTCTACATTTCATCCAAACAAACTTTTCGGTATTTATATCCACACAAAAGAATCCTAAATTAGTGTGAGCTTTTTATGTTCTTTTTCTTATAATTCTGTGTAATTTTGTTTAAGAGTGTATAAACGGTTGCAATTAATGGTTATTGGCGCTTAGACAGTTATTTTTATAACCGGCAGTTAACGGTTATTCAAACCAATAACCGGCAATTTTATAACTTTTTTTTTTTTATATATATATATATGGGCTTTTTGAAGTATTTTGTGCCTATTTTCTAGGCTTATTTTAAATAGTTTTGGGTTAAAGTGTTCATAAAAACAATGAATATAATGAAACCTTATGTCTAACTCGTATTTAAAACGACACTGTTTTGGTATTAATTGTTTTGGTTATTCCGTTTGTACACCCCTAATTATTTTGTTATTCATCATAATGCAAAACATCAATTATTGTATGGAATTTCAAGAACTCTCCAAAAGCATAATTACTGGATAAATTTTATTTAATAAACGATTATATATGCTGCTGTAATATATATATATATATTTCTGATAGCAACAAAACAATCACTATAATAGTATTATTTATAGTTTTCCTCAATAAATTATGATCTAATCACAATAATATCTTTAGTCCCAGTTTTATTGGTTGGATCGCTTTGAAAATTTTTAGGGTGAAGTAAAATAGTACGCTGATAATTTTTTTTTTTTTTCATTAAAATATTAATAAAAAAATTTTCCTGCATGACGTGCTAAGCATGCAATGTGCCCTGAATCACCACTCAAATTCTCAAGCCAAGAGTCCTGACATAATAAAAGAAGTGGCCCCTATCATTATTATTTTTGCCTTGATTCATTCACCCGGAATTTTGCCTTACAAAGATTTGGACGGTAGCTTTCGCGCACCTATGGATTTGTGGGCTTCATCTTTCCAGCATGGTGTGCGGTCAACCTGTGGCCACATGACCGTTCCGCGTCGGCTTTACCTAATAAATTCATGAGATTGGCGTGCCTTAACATACACCGTCACCGGATTGGACTGTGCAGTGTTATTTAACCGTAAAGAAATTATGAGTTTCGTTGAGCTATTCAGCTTTTGTTCGCATTTGCCAAACTTTTGCTACGCAATCCATGTCGTTCAACTGCTTAAATTCCGAGATGTTAACAATGGTCGGATTTGTGAATAAATAATTGATAAGAATGGTTTGCGGTGTGTTAATAACTTTTTGAGAAATATTTATATTCTCTTACAAGTTTAATAGATCAATCATTAGATTTGTTATTTTTTTTTTATTTATTTTTTTTATCATTTTATGTTACAAATCAACTATTAGATTTGTGGACTTATGTGCATTCTACATAAATCAATAATAGACCCTTAAAAATCTAATGGTTGATCTATTGAATTTATGAAAAAGTATAAACAAATTATTAATACTAATCATTTCTCTTTTTCCAATGACATTTTTAATTTAACATGAATTTAATATAAAATTAGTTGTTAGACTTAAGACATCGAAATAAGTTAAAGTTGTCTAATATGCGGTATATGTTCATGTTTTTGACATGATTCGATACTTGAATACAAATTATAACTTTTGAATTCTTAGTGTTGTCCCATTTGATTAAGGATTTTGATGCCCTAGTATTTGATTAATGGAAAAAAAAAAAAAAATGCCTCAAGCCTCCTTTTATATAGAATTAGATATTTTGAAAGGAATTTAAATTTGAATTTTTTTTATAATTCAATATATTAAATTAAAATATGTTTAAAATGCATATAATTTTTACATATATATTTTTTAATTGTTTAATTATATATTTAATAAAGTATGTGACTCATTAAAAAAAAAAAAAAGTAGAGAGTTTGGGACCATAGAGTAGGGGGCGGGAGAAAATATAAGGTAGGAGGTTACTAGTTTGAATTATATTTTTTCATTCTTTTATGTGGACATGTAAAATAAATAAATAAATAAATAAGGACAACTAATATGGGACCAGATCATGAAAGTGTTATCTTCGTAAATTCAGTTCAATACTCCAGGTGATTCATAATTATTTTAAATGCATATTTCTGCTTTTATTTACATTGAAATTTATAAATACAAAAATACAATCTAAAATGTGAAAACACTTTCTTTTTTTTAGTAACATTAATTAAAAAAAAAAAGATTTGGCTTACATGCTGTTATTAAAATAACAACATGTATGTTGTAGTTTAATCAACGGTCAAGATTGAATTTCTCAAAATCTCTTTTTATTTTCTCTCTTCTACTAAATGTTTCTAAAAGTAAGTCAACTTTAAAATTTAATCTTGACCGTTAATTCAACTACAGCAAGCATGCTGTTTAAAATAACAGCAGGTAAGCCGGATAAAAAAAAAAACAAAAAAAATGACATAAGCGTTCCAAATTCACAGCCTCCGGAACGAAAAAGGAATAGAATAGGTGGAATAACAAATCATATGACGGCGATAGGACACGTCTTCCCATTACTTTTCATATAATACTTGTTTTCCACGCGGAGAGCTCGACGACTTGAAATAAATAATAAGGGCTATGATACTAACAACGCTAACCTGCGTGATTATTCATGTCAAGCTATTTTTTTAAAAATAATTATAATAATAAAATATTATATTTTATTATTTTAAAATATCAAATCACCCCAGCGTGCATCATGTCAAGCGTGATGTTTAACATCACCCAAATAATAATAGTAAATAATAATTTTACCTTTCTTAAAAAAATTCTATTCTTGGTTGAGGTATGGGCTGTACGGCATTTTAAGTGGTTCTTTTTGTTTTTTATTTTTATTTTTTAATTTTTGACATGTTCATACAAGAAAAAGGGGAGAGAAGTTCAAATTGGTGACCTCCGCTTCATGAGGTGTGGTTCACAACCGATTAAGCTAATATAAAACACTTTTAAATAGCGATATGCGTAAGATAATTGAGTGTGAATAATAGCGGTACTTATTTTTGATATATTTTCTCCTTAAAAAATGTTCAAACTATAATTGGTTGTATGTCTTTAATATGTGATTGGAGGGTGTAATTATATAAAATTATTTTTTTAATGGTTGGCTTGCCCCCAATCAAGTACCGACAAGTGTTAAAGTATTTTCAGTAGGAGTAGTTCAAATAACTATCGAAAAAGTATAAATTTATACTTTAACCATTCATTTTTCTATGTACTTTCTAATAGATTATTTATTATACTCTCTATTTTTTAAAAAATATTTTTTTGTATAGAAGATAGTATGAAAGAAAGAGAGGGAGAGATAAAATAATTAAAAAAAAAAACTTTTATAGTGTAAATAATGAATGGGCAAAAGAGTGTATTTACCGTTCATACTTCATACTCTAAGGAGAAAAAAAAAAAAAAATGAGTTCAAGTAACTATTTTGTTGGAAAAAAAAAAAGTTTATAATAGTCAAATTTAACTATTATGAGACATTTCCCTATTCTACTGAAAATGCTTTTAGCTGATTGTAAAAGGAGCTCTATGTGTAACATTAAATAGTCGCTAGAACGGCTAAATCCATATGCACGAGAGTAATTTCTATAAAGACCTTATATAAATCAAAGAGAAATGATAAAAATAATTTTCTCAATTATCTTTCAACCTTCTCCATGTAGTGAATAAGTGAATCTATCATTGAATTGTTGTGGGACTCATATAAGTTTACAAATTCAATGGTAGATCTATTAGATATGCTGAAAGAGATAGTTAAAAGATGATTAAGAAAATGATGTGTAGCATGTCTATAAATCAAGTCATTTGTACCATACAATAAGAGGTTGACACGTCACGTAGTTTATATTCTGTCCGTATAAAAGTTAAAAAGAAATGGTTGGTATTAATATTTTTCTCATATTTCTTATTTTTGCTATTAAAAAAATCCTTTCATGGTAAAACAACCGAAATTCTGGATCAACTGAGCCACTTGGGCCCTCGTCTTGTAGATGTAGCTTATTTGTTTTAAGGTAGAGTGGGATCTGTGAGGTTAGTTATAATAAGGCGCGAAGGCCCTACAAACTAAAGCCCACAACCCAAATTTTCCCGTACGGCCGAACCATTTCTTCAAGCTCCCCCCCTCACTCGCAACGCTAGGATTAAGTGCATCTTTCAGAGAAATCCACCCAAAACCCAAACCTCGGAGACTGGAAGCCAATGCAATTGCAAGATGGCGGTGCAGCAGTTGCATTTCGGGCGCACGAAGAGCGTAGCGAAGCGATCGAAGAAGTACTTGGAGGAAGCGCTGTATGTGAGGCTCTTCAGGGAAGGTAGCGCAGAGGTGAGCGTTCGGCACCAGCTCAACTAGTTCCTCAAGACTAACGAGCGAGCCTACAAATGTGAAGTGGGAAACAATTTCAAAAGGGTTTTCGAGCGCAAGGTCTACTACCCCAAGCGAGTCTTCAAATGGGAGGTGGGCGACACCCTCAAGAAGCTTCGCGAACACAAGCTCTACTACCCTGCTGTTAAGGTTCTCCTTCTAAAGCCGTCCAATCTTTTATTTCTATAAATATTTGGTTGTGGTTCTATCCCCCCTTTTTTTTTGGGGGGATGAATAATCCCTGTTCTCAAATGCTAATAATTAATAATTATAGTTCATAAGTTTGGGAGCTCTGTGACTTGGTGCCAAATTTGATGGACTTGCTTCTTTGCGTTATAGCTTTAATAGGGTTTTCAGCATGGGTGCGTTTTTTTTTGTTGTATATAGAATTCAAGCATGTCAAAATGTGAATGCTATGTACATTATAGATCTATTCCTGGTTTGTATGGGTGACCTTCTTGTGTAATTTAGGCATCAGTCAATAGAATATCTTAACTTCACAACAAATTATTGCTCTCTTTGGTTCACCTAGGCATTGCATTTCGATAATGTAGTAGCCAACTCTGCCCCCCTGATTTAGTACCTCCTTGGGGGGTGGTGGGGTTGGTTGGGAAGGGGGCACCTGCTTGGTTTTATAACATTCTTCATTGTCACACGCTTATTATATTTGAGTTTTGTGATTTTAATCTGTACTGCAAGTTGTAGATTATTGGAATCTTATTTTTATTACTACAGCTTTCAGAAACTATGACTAAAAGGGGCATGAATCAGACGATCAGTGATCAAGCTATTAGCTATACATCTAGATCTAGTTGCCAAATCAAGAGGCATTGCTGCTGCAGAAAATTATTTCATTGGTCTTCCTGAATCATCAAAAAATCGTCTCTGTTATGGTGCCCTTCTTAATTGTTACTGCAAGGAACTGATGACTGAAAAAGCAGAAGCTCTCATGGAAAAGATGAAGGAACTCAACCTTCCTTTAAGTTCCATGCCTTACAACAGCCTTATGACCCTTTACACAAAAACCGGGCAGCCAGAAAAGATCCCAACCATCATACAGGAAATGAAAGCCTCCCATATCATGCTGGATTCTTATACATACAATGTCTGGATGAGGGCTCTTGCTGCTGTCAATGATATTGCCGAGGTTGAAAGGATTATTGATGAAATGAAGCGGGACGGACGAGTCGCAGGAGATTGGACAACATATAGCAACTTAGCGTCAATATATGTTGATGCAGGATTGTTTGGAGAAGGCCGAAAATGCACTTAAGGAATTAGAGAAGAGAAACGCCTGCTGAGACCTTTCTGCTTACCAGTTCCTAATTATGTTGTATGGCCGAACAGGGAAACTGCTTGAAGTTTATTGGGTATGGCGTTCTTTGAGGCTGGCTTTTCCTAAAACTGCAAACATAAGCTATCTGAATATGATTCAGGCTTTGGTTAACTTAAAAGATTTACCTGGAGCAGAGAAGTGTTTCAAAGAGTGGGAATCTGGGTGCTCAACTTATGATATCCGTATCGCTAATACTCTGATAGGAGCTTATGCAAAAGAGGGTTTGCTAGAGAATGCAGAAAAGCTCAAGGAGCGGGCTCGCAGGAGAGGAGCCAAGCCTAATGTTAAAACATGGGAGATATTTTTGGATTATTATTTGAAAAATGGGAATTTTAAATTGGCGGAAGATTGTGTTGCCAATGCAATATCTGTTGGTAGAGGGGATGGTCGGAAGTGGGTCCCATCATCTGTGATTGTCAGCAGTTTGATGGGGCACTTTGAGCAAGAGAAGGATGTCGAGGGTGCAGAAGGTTTTCTGGAGATTTTGAACAAGGCTGAGGTGAATGTAGGGGCTGAGGTTTTTGAATCACTAATAAGAACATATGCATCTGCTGGAAGGACAAGCCCTGTAATACGTCGCCGGCTGAGAATGGAGAATGTTAAGGTCAATGAGGACTGCTTGAAGTTGCTTGAAACAATATGTGTTGAGTGAGTTTTATTTTTTCTCACTTTCTTATCTTTGTATTTCACTTTCTGTAAAAGCAATTTTGAATGGTTTCTACATGCTATTCAGTTTCTACAATAATTTATTCCCTTCATGTGTGTATCAATGCGAGGTGACACATGGCCTAGCCCATTCAAGAGTGTCTCATCTGTTTGAAATTATGAAATCTCGAACCAAGGATGCTCCATTTACATATGTCAAAGCTGTGGATTCTATTGTAAGTATGGCTGCATGCCACCTATTCAATCTGATGCAGTTATGTTTGAGAATTTTTTGTTACATTCGGGCTCTTGCCTGACACTGGCCGCATATCCAAAGCCCGTAGCATGCAAATCAGATGGATACTGGTTTTGTTGATAGGTTCAATCCTACACAAAATACTCCTTCCAGCTCTTTATATTGCCAGATGCTCAGATGTTTGTCTGTGCCAGTTCAATTATGTAGTGGTGACTAGACATGCTTCTATTTCTGGGAAGAACGGATTTAATTCTTAGGTCGTGCCTGAAAATTTCCTTGAATATTCATGGAGATATGGCCGTTCAATACTGCTCTAAGAGTCAAGATGACTTCCCTCTATGCAAAACCAGGAGTACTTGGCTTCTGGCCATTTTTTTGGGTTCTGACAGATTTGTTAAACAACAAAAATATATGAATATGTTCTTTGTTCAAAAAATTATCTCCAGTTTTTGAAATCTATCCCTTGTTACGAGTCCTAAAGCCATCATGAGTAAGTTTCCGAAATTTGTGCCCAAGATTAAAATTGCATGATTTCTTTTTGTTAATAATAGTTTTATGCTTCCCACCTGCCATGCATATGGTAACAGGTCAACTTGGTGATTGCTTGATATTCCTAAGATATTTCGAATGACCTTTTGTTAAGAGACTAGGATTTCAGTCGTCGAGGTAGGTTGGCTTTTATGTTTAGCAGTTGTATGGAATATGTTGAAGAGTGCTGCCATACTTTTAAGTATATATTTCTTTAACGTGTCAATGAAAATTACCATTAGATTTTAGATCTATAGTCTAATGGTAATTTTCACTATTACGTAAAAAAGTGAATTTCAGAATGCATGTATCATTTCTCACGATATAAACATAAGCACTAAAATCTAAAATTTTGTTCTTTTTATCCATTTAACATACATGAACACAGTTGGCCATTGGCCAAGTCTTTGTTGTTTTCATTACTATGGCAGTAAATACAAGCGCATAATGTTGTCATTGAAGTTGAAAGAAGAAAAAGTCGAGGATGATGAAGAAGACCTATTTGAGTCTGTTGTATGTTACATTTTAGTTCCTTATATTTCACTGTTACAACTTACAAGAGAAGTTAACGGGTGGTCGGTGTTAAGAACATCAACTAAATTATTAAATGTATTCTTTTATATCAGCTCAATTAAGCTTTTGAATAAGTTGTGATTTAAGATGGTATCAAATCAAAAATAATTGCAGAGATCTTAATCCGTTCTGCAACCATCTGAATTAATGAAATCTTAGACCCTCACAATTTTAGAAAATTACAAAAACCTTAGGCTGTTTTTCTTTTATGGCCAGTTTTTTAACTTGTTTCTTTCAAGAGAAATACTATTTAATAAACTGGTATATAATTGCTATACAACTGAGATGACATGGCAGTAAAAATCGGTAATTATTTTTTTTGACGAGCTCAAGTTAATTTTCACTGTCATGTCATTTCAGTTATACGACAGTACTCATATAACATTCTTCTACTAAATAGCATTACTCCTCTGTAATACTAATGATCACTTCAAACAAAGCCACGCGATTGAGTAATTGGGGCATGACAAAAGAAGAAGAAAAGAAAAGATAAACAAATTCCATGTTGATAAGAGTTTCATTTAGATTTTCCTCAGAGCACAGTGATATATGTATAGATAATTGCCTACTTATTGTAGGTAGGTGATTGAAGATATATAAACGAAATACAAGAGATATAACACATAACTAGAACAACTATGTGATCTTTGAGAGTCGTAGTCCATCTGATCGAATTTCCTTATTCTCATACGAAATCCTATATAGTTGGAACTTCTCAAGTAAACAACCGTTGAAATTTAAAGACAACTAGAACAGCAATGAGTGTAGGCAAAACAAACGAGAACATGCTCTGTATTGAAGACTTAGATGAAGCCATAGGGCTTTGGAATTCTATGAAGCAGATTCGTAGCAGCAACAGCAGACGTGGAAACAACTGCGCAGTAAACAAATAGACAAATCACAATGCCACACGTCTATCTGAGAAGAAAATCAATATAATCCCAAAAAAGAAAAAAGAAAATTGCAGAAATGAATATTGAATCAATGTATAAAAGGAAAATGGCTAGCTATATGAGGAGATAGAGGGCTTACCACTTTGAGTCGTCGCCCCTAGACTTGGTTTCCACTGGAGGAGGAGAATTCTGAGAGTAGCCGGAGCTGAAGCCGTCTTTTGTAGGATAGCCAACCGGTGGTGGAGCCACGTAAGGCACTGGTGCAGTTGGAGGATGTGCAGCTGAAAATGTTCAAAGCCACTCAATCAGTACTCAATACATGACATATATAATAAACTGATGGAAAACAAAAGTAATCATATGAAGAAAACATGGTAAAACGGTATTCACCAACTACCTGCAGGCAGCTCACTTGAACTCATCTTTGAAAGATGTACGTGTATATGTAAGAAAGAGATGCACCAAATTATTAAGAGAAGATGAAGATGAAAAGAATGAGATATTGGTTTCGGGTAGACGAAGGTTTCATATATATATATATAAAGAAAGAGTAGTACGCTGCTTGGTATGTAGATTCATGCATGTGGGCTTCATCTTCCGCCCTTGGCTTCTGGTTAATCCGTCCTGGACTGGCATTTAATTCCCACAATAGACCACCTCTGATCCGTCCTTCACAAAATTTGTGCATTTTTTGAGTAATTAGTGAATTGGAAGGATATTTTTTAAAATCATTATTTCAACTTGTTTATTTTTGAAATGATATATTATTATTATTATTAATTTATTATTATTTTTGGGAAAACACATGCATAACTATTTGAATATCCATAAATGTTACCAAATCCATCGTGGTTGATTGTCTCATCGTGGCCTGGCAATGTGAGTAAATGGTAAAAGAGTTATAAATGGATCCGGGCCAGCATTTTGTTTTTAAATTAGATACGTTCATACTTCATGAAAAGAAAAGAATAAAGTTACGATGATGCTATTTCGAAGGACTTCCGAATATTACATATAATTTAAAAACAAATAATTTTTATCTTGCCACCCTTTAATTTGTATCTCTTGCCGTAGAAGCTTTAATTGGACGGGTAGATATGTGACGGTTTGGCTACAGCCTACGTAGGATTATTACACAATTAATTAATTAATTAATTCATTATTTTTTTGTTGTCAAATATATATCTGTTAGCTAGCATGATTTACTGCTAATCACCTCTCCATGGCCATGGTCTAAACGTAAAATTCTAGAATGATTATATGGATTTCTGGTGTGAGTCATTGACCCATAATCTAGCAAACAAACTCAACAAGTCAGTTCAACCTGACTTCTCTTGTCGCACCCAATGGAAAAGGTTCAAAAAAGAAAAAAACATTTAAGCTGACTTAGACTTTTCTAAGTCTTTGTTTACATCAATTTTATGATTTAAATTAAATTCTATAGTATTTAACGTGCATATATATATATATATGGTGCCACGTCAAGTGAAATGGAAATGATCTGCTAGTTAAACTGCGTTATACAAAGGCTTATCTCCTAATCTAATCTAGTGTCACTATATATATATCCCACCGGCCACCACCATTGATGACATTTCCAGTACCGGACATATAGAAATTCAAGTTGCACAATTAAGTTCCTTTAAGGTTGGCCTAAGCAATGGCTCTCTCATTTCCAATTTTCCAGGATCTTATCTTATGCCATAAAGTTCAAACATTATGCATAGAAATTTTCTACAAGTTAGCTTCTAAAAGCGACATATGTTTTTTAACCTATTAAAAAAGTATATAAAAAGCACACGTTATTAAGAAAAGATATAATTAATACATGTCATTTTTTGAAAGCGAATTTGTACAAAATTTTCTACAAACCAATTTATAAGGAGCATATATGCTCCAAGTTGACTGCAATTTCTTTTCAATTTTCTAATCCATTAGGAAACCCAATGTTAAGTTCATGTTCATGAATCGTGCCAAAAAGAAAAACAAAAATGTCATTTTAAAGGCCAACTCCACAAAAGTTGACTGACTTTGGTGAAAATAACAAAAATGTCATTTAGAGGCTAACACTACAAAAGGAAATATCATTTTAAAGACTAACATCCACGACAATTAACAAGAGACAACGGGACTTTGGTGAAAATAACAAAAATGTCAAAAGACAGATGTCATTTTAAAAGGCTTAACACCACACAAAGAGAGCATCTCATATGACTTAGTCATTTTGCATTATTATTTTTTTTTGTTAAAATTGCTAATAAAAAGACTAAAAAAACAGCTTCATCCAATTATGTGAAACCAAATGCAAAATACAGTCATGAATAGTTTCAAGCAACATGTAGTATGAACGCGTAGTTATTTTAACATTTCTCTTACGCAACATGGCAGCGTTGAAAACAATATTTATCTAATTTCTTATTTGAAATTTTCTTCGATTTGTCGAATTTCATCTGATTTTTGTCTCATTTGCGATTAACAGATGGATTGTAGTAGCAAATTAACAATTTGTGTTTTCACCAAAATTTCTTGCTGAACAAATTAACTTGTGTTGTGTCATGATTACCTTGAAGAAATGCTTCTATTCTTAAGCAAATATGCAGAAGTAAAAGAAAAAGAAAAAAAATGAAAAGGAAGAGACTGTAAAATTGTTGAGCCAATTCTCCATAACCTAAACCCTTTTTTATTTATTTCTTAATCTTTTTGCTATTTAAAAAAACACTTTCAGAGTAAAACAACCGAAACTCTGTATCAGCTGAGCGACTTGGGCCCTCCCTTGCCTTGTAGGTTAATTATAGGAAGGCGCAAAGGCCTATTAAACTAAAGCCCACAGCCCAAATTTTCCCAAACGGGCCGAACCATTTCTTCAAGCTCGTTTCTACTTGGCAACGCTAGGGATTAGTGCAACTTTCAGAGAAATCGAATAAAAACCCCAAACCTCGGAGACTGGAAGCCATTGCACAAGCAAGATGGCGGTGCAGCAGTTGCATTTCGGGCGCGCGAAGAGCGTGGCGAAGCGATCGAAGAAGTACTTGGAGGAAGCGCTGTACGTGAGGCTTTTCGGGGAATGTAGCTCGGAGGTGAGCGCTCGGCACAGTTCCTCAAGAGCAACGAGCGAGTCTACAAATGGGAAGTGGGCAACAATTTCAAAAGGGTTTTCGAGCGCAAGGTCTACTACCCCAAGTGAGTCTTCAAATGGGAGGTGGGCGACACGCCGCCGACACCCTCAAGGAGCTTCGCGAACGCAAGCTCTACTACCCTGCTCTTTTGGTTCTCCTCCTAGAACCCTCTAATCTCGTTTCTATATAACTATTTGGTTGTGTTTGTATCCCTGATCGTCACATGCTAATAATTATTTATTTTTTATTTTATAAGTAATAACCAGTCTTATTAGAAACATGCTAATAATTATAGTTCATAACTTTGGGAGCTCTGTGATTTGGTGCCAAATTTGATGAAATGAACTTCCTTCTTTGCGTTATAGCTTTAATAGGGTTTTCAGCATTGCTGCATTTTATGTTGTATATAGAATTCAAGCATGTCAAAATGTGAAGGCTATGTACAATATATACAACTATTCCTGGGTTTGTAAGTGTGACTTGTTGTGTTATTTGGGCATCAATCAATAGAATTATCCCAACTCCACATCAAATTATTGCTCTACTTTTGGTTCACCTAGCATTGCATTTCGTTAAAGTAGTAGCAAAATCTGGCCCCCGATTTAGTACCCTTTGTTGCCTCTTTACTGAGCTTGCTGGGAAAGGGGGCACCTGCTTGGTTTTGTAGCATTCTCCATTGTCTCAGACTTATTATATTTCATTTTGTGATTTTAATCTGGACTGCAATTTGTATATTATTGGAGTCTTATTTTTAATACTACTACAGCTTTCAGAAACCATGGCTAAAAGGGGCATAAATCAGACAGTCTGTGATCAAGCTACCCTCTAGATCTAGTTGCCAAATCATGGGGTATTGTGCTGCAGAAAATTATTTCATTGATCTTCCTGAATCATCAAAGAATCATCTCTGTTATGGTGCCCTTCTCAGTTGTTACTGCAAAGAACCGATGACTGAAAAAGCAGAGAGAGCCTCATGGAAAAGATGAAGGAACTCAACCTTCCTTCAAGCACCATGCCTTACAACAGCCTTATGACCCTTTACACAAAAACCGGGCAGCCAGAAAAGATCCCGGCCATCACACCGGAAATGAAAGCCTCCTCATACTGGATTCTTGTACATGCAATGTCTGGATGAGGGCTCCCTCTGCTGTCAATTATTTTGCCAAGGTTGAAAGGGTTATTGATGAGATGAAGAGGGACGGCCGAGTCGCTGGAGATTGGACAACATATAGCAACCTGGCGTCAGTATATGTTGATGCAGGATTGTTTGAGGAGGCAGAAAATGCACTTAAGGAATTAGAGAAGAGAAATGCCTGCCAAGACCAGTTCCTAATTACGGTGTATGGCCAAACAGGGAATCTGCTTGAAGTTTATCGGGTATGGTGTTCTTTGAGGCTGGCTTTTCCTAAAACTACAAACATAAGCTATCTGAATAGGATTCATGCCCTGGTTAACTTAAAAGGTTTACCTGGAGCAGAGAAGTGTGCAACTTGGAGTGGGAATCCATGTTATAGGTCACCGGAGGCTTGCACGAAATTGTTTGAAACAATGTGTTGAGTGAGTTTTATTTTTTCTCACTTTCTTATCTTGGTATTTCAATTTATGTAAAAGCAATTTTGAATGATTTCTACATGCTATTCAGTTTTTACAATAATTTGTTCCCTTCATGTGTGTATCAATATGAGGTGACACATGGCATAGGCCTTTCAAGAGTGCCTCGTCTATTTGAAATTATGAAATATCGAACTAAGGATGCTCCATTTACATATGTGAAAGCTGTGGATTCTATTGTGAGTATGGGTTCTTGCCTTTTGTATATGAAGCTATGTTTAAGAATTTGTTGTGCCGTTCAGGCTGCTTGCCTGACACTGGCCGCATATCCAAAGCCCGTAGCATGCAAATCAGAGGGATAGGTTCAATCCAACACAAAATACTCCTTCCTGCCCTTTGTATTGCCAGATGCTCAGATGACGAAGAAGTATTTGAATTTACATTTTAGTTCCTAATTATATTTAACTGTTATAGCCAATTCACTAATTAATGGTTAGGGCTAAAGCCATCATAATCAAGTCCTTGGGTTGGCCTGTCATTTTCTGTTTCACTGTCTCAGCCAACTGACCAATGACTTGGGTTAAAGCCTTGAACAATTACTCTACTAGACAACCAGAATCTTTTTTTTTTTTTTTTTAATTAAAATTTATCTGTCCAGACAACCAGCATCTCAGTAAAAGGCATGTCATATATGGAAGAACGAATAAAGCTGTTAAATCTTACACAAACCTCAATCCGTTTTTCTTTTTATGTTTCACCATCTCCGTCAATAGTAATGACTTCGGGTTAAAGCCACAGGGTTGAGTAATCATATGGAAGACTTAAATGAAGCCACCGGCCGGGGTTGGGTTGTCAGAAAAGGAATTGGAAAATATAACTATGCTCTTTTCTCTGTGTTTGTCCTTCGATTTCCTTATGTTTCGGAGTCTCAACTAACCCAACAAGCAGTTATAGCGTACCAGAAAAAAACAAAAAAAAAAGGACAACACACTGACTCACTGAGTAATCGAAGTGAACACTAGGGTTCTGTCAAAGTCGTGCCAAATTGTGACTTCTCTTACAGTTTCACCCCAAATATACACCAAAAGATGCTAACAGGACACCGACTTAACACAATATATGACCATAGTCCATAGGGTCCACATATTCATGAAAATAATTCGAATATGATGACTGTAAACGAGGTGGATTGGTTGGTTGGCTCATTTAAATGTTAGCAGAAGAGCAGCTACATTGAACCCCATCATTCGCTACAATTGAAAGCGGCGTATGCTTCAAGTATAGATATGTTGTATATTTGACTTCTTATGATCCTACATCTGCTAGTGCTAGCTCCACCGACTTGTCTTCCAAGTCAACTCTCTCTCTCTCTCTTTTTGATGCACTAAACTAGTGTCAGCTTCAAATTAGTACTGAGTGCTTTCCGTCACCCTTTATGGACGTGAAGAGAGGAGGACGACCGTAGAGCTGGTTGACGTTTTGAACGCGCCTAAATAATATTGTTGATGCATGGCCGGTGTTGGTTATCTTTATCTTTTTCTTTGAAGAATATGATTTCAATTTTAAACCAGCTGGTTGACTCACACACAATGAGTGAAAAATTAAGCTGAAAAGATTTTAAGTATGAGAGAAGATATATACAGAGAGAGATTCGGTTCAATTGGGTCTACTTAGATATTATATTTCTTTACAACAACTGAACAAGGTTTCATATAGAGGGGCGCAAGCTTAGAGATAAATTAATGAAATAAATATAGTCAAGCAGATTCTGGTGCATATTAAATGAAATTTATATGTATATGTTTTTATGCAGACAAGTTATGTAAGGTTTAAATGCTTGACAGTATCATAATATATAAGAGTTTGCGCCGTACGATAATAGATATCTCGGTTCGATAATGTCAACCTATCTTTTGCTTTGGCTTGAAGTTGATTTAAAGGTTAGACTTGAACTTGAAGGAAAAGATAGTTGGCAATTGTGCACATAATCAATTACAAATACATTTTAAACAAATTAATTCATGTGGGAACGCTTTGCAAGCATGGAGAAATGCGTAATGATAGAGATGGGGGTATTATAATTGCAATATTTCTTTGGGGCTCAAGTGATCAAATACATTATCTAGCTAGAACCCTTTTTTTTAATGATGTTTGTTAATGACACTAGCTATCTCCAATTAATTTTTTTATATTTTTTATTCAAAGGAAAGGGTGTTTACTTTTGTATTAGTATATTCAAGTTTGTGGCCAAAACTATCTATTATATATGTATGTTTTGTTAATTAACTATGTTTCATATTTGCTCCAGCTGGATCCACGTGCTGATCATAAATATAGCTAGATACTTATGGTAGCTCAATTTTCGGTTTACGATTCGACCCCCTGGCCTGTCGGTTAGAAAAAGAATTTTAGTAAAAAATAAAAATAAAAATATAACTAGAGATATTTTTGTGTAAAAATTAACGGTAAAAAAATAATTGGAGTTTTCTCTTAATCTTGCAATCTAATATTCTTGTGCCTTTGTGGAGGATATTAGCAACTAAAAAGAAAGTAGGTTTGATCAATTGGATGGCTCCCCCTATTCTAAAATTGAATTACCAATCTTTCATATTCAGCAAAAAATAAAAAATAAAATCTTTCATTCCCAAATATTTTCCAAACAAAAATATTTTTTTACATGAATTATGAATTTGACATTAAATTAGCACATTATGGTTGATGGGTCTGATCTGTTTAATTACATGAGTAATTAGTCAAGTTAGAGTTAACCTATATAATCTTGTATCCGACACACAAACACGAATCGTCACCTCTAAGAAGAAGTAACGAAAATCACAAACCACAGTATATTCACTATTTCTTTTCCAAATTTACACAAGTCCCTAAAGGTGGTATAATTAATGAATCACATGTTAGTAAAAAAAAAAAAAAAAAAAAAAAGGATTGAGAAGAAAAAAAAATGGAGTTGTAAACATGTACTCCAAGTTGACCCAATGATCTCGAGCAGAAACCCAAATAACCCAAGAAAAACAGAAGCTAAGGTAACTTTAATTTCCACCTCTATACCTTTCCCTTTAGGGACACCTCACACTTCTTCCAGGTCCACCATAGTAAAAATAATTCCCCCAAACATTGTTAATCCCTCCTTGTATATCATAGCAATTGGTATGATCGGCTAGGACTCTTAGGTTTGATAATGGGATCAAGCTATTATCCCAGTCAACAACCTGCAAATTTCGAAAATATGAAGCTTTTCCAAAACCTTCTCCTGCAAAATGTCCACTGCCCATTTGGGTCGAAGTGTGGAAACCAGATGGCCTAGAATTAACAACTTCTCCTCCAAATTGCACCATGCTTGCATGATCACGTAGGTGGGTAAACAAGAAAGATGGCCAATATCCAACTAGAACTCCGGATCCGAATTCTAGCCACCAATTTCCATGCTTTGGATCCTACATGACAGGCAAAAAAAAAAAGAAGTTACATATTTAATTTGAACCTTTATAAAACCTTGTTTTTCACTCATTACCCATTAATTATAACCCATGTGCAGCATGTTAACAAGCTCAGAGACAGGTAACATGGGTCAAAAAATAAAAGTCGTAAAAAAAAAAAAGAAAAAAAAAAGGGGGAAAACTATGTGGATTGTTCTCTATAGAATCAATGATAGTAGCAAATGAAAAGGGTGCGTAGGTAGGAAGCTCTTTTGCTTGAAAAAGAATAGAATCTGGCAAAGCACAAAAGCACTAAGGAATTCCAGTCCATTATTTGTAATTATCAATGCATGCGTATGACCTTCTATTGTCTTCCATGATTATTATTATTGCAACTTCTTCCACGGTTAAAGGGATGGTCAAACCTTCCTAGGCTGCCAAACATCTTTTATAAATTATTTTAACAGCTCATTTTTTTTTTTTTTTTTAACTTTAATATCATGATTTGGACCACTCATTTAAAATGAAAGCCAAAAAAAAAAGTAATGTATCCTATACGATACCCTAAATATCAATCCGTAAGGAAGATGGTGTCCTCTGTCTTTAATGGACATCTTGGGACTTTTTGGGCAAAGTATTTACATCTAATGGCGGAGAGCAGTTTACCATAAATTTTTCTTTAACTTTGGTGGGACCAAGGTTAGCCTATACGGCTATACGTGCGGTAGAAGCACCCTTCAATTATCAATTATCAATTATTTTTGTAAAAGAAGTTGAAATTACCTTCCAAACCAATAAGCTAATATCGAATTGTCCACCGTTGTACGAGGAAGTTGGAGAGATTGCCGCCCCAATTGCAATTCTATTATTAGTCTGAACGAAGCCTGAGCATAGCAAATTGTAACACCCGGTTGCTTGATACGCGTCCGTCTATAAATTAATAAATTAATAATTACTTTACTTGTGAAATTAATTACAATATATATTATGAAACTTAAAGGAAGGGGCAACTTACAGTCCAGTAAGTAAAGAATCTAGGATAGTTGTCCCCATATAGCTCGGGGCTAACCTGCAGAAGAATTAATGAATTAGCTTCCATGGCTACAAAGCCTACAACTCAAAAGATAGAAAGAGAGAGGTAGTTGAGCTGCGTTAATTACTTTAAATGTGAAAGGAAATATTGGTATTTAATGTGTTGAAATACTTCGCACAACCAATTATGTATTGAGCGTTTGAGTGTTGCTTTCAGAATTAATCTGTTGACAATGTTTTCAAAGGACAAATTAACTTTTCTTTTCAATTGAGTTCTTTTATTTTTTTATTTTTTTACATGCCTGCCAGCCAGCTTCAATGGTGTTAAGATCATCGCCGAATGAGCCAGAGATGACCCACATTTGAGACAAGCTGAATTCATATTGATTAGCCACGCGGGGTGCCCACACATTTATGCTGGCTTTTGCTCCGTAGTACTGATCACCACTCACATACCCAACTGCATGCTGCAACCCAGAATTTTGAATGAGGAGAAGACAATAATAAAATGAATAATCTAAAACTATTTTCTTATGTTTCTTCCCTTTTCATGATTTCAGGGAGACTTGAACCCTTAATAGAAGAGCAGCCATGAAATTCTGTTCTTACTATAAATAGAAATTAACCAGATTATATTTGATTATCTTACTGATATAGGAGCAACAGAGACTTTCTTGTCATGCTCTGAGCCATGTTATATTCAAAATTCTGTGGAAGAATTTGTTGCAAGAGAGTAAAGGCGAATAAGTTTATCACAAAAAAAAAAAAAAGAAAGGCAGTTTTTTGTCACTCTTTATTCCTTGTTTAACAACTTCCATAAAGTTCTTATCTAAATCTTAAAGGAGGACAAGAACAGAAAGAAATTAATAAATTAATAAATAAAGGTGCAATAAGGAGAGAATTTCTCCTGGTTGATAATTTGTGTGATTCTTGAAGAAAAATTCTGGGGTGTCCTCTATTTATGTATTTGCTTTTATACACTTACCTCATGGCCATTGCTGCTGGAGTCTCTTCTAACACGTCTTCTCGGTTTCCTTCCAAATCTTTGGACAGATTTAGCTCTTAACATATCTTGTTCAGATGTTCTTCTGATTGGAATTGTTCCTTCTGGACATGATTCACCAGACATACTCCATAACTGGAAATCTTCTTCTACCATGCCCGTCGGGTTATGGCCATTTGGTCTCTCTGGCGGATCCTACAATTTTTACAGCCAAAAACAAACTCTTTAACAGCATTATCTTGGCTCTAAGCCTCTAAGATATGAATTCTGAGAATCCCAAGAGATGCAAAATTTGATTTATAGTCATTTTTGAAGTTCAATTACCAGTGGTTTTTGTCCTTTAAGAAGAGGGTGATCAAAAGCTGGTTGCAGATGAGACACAACGCAATCCATGAGATCACCATCAGGACTCTGCAGCCAAAAACAAACCTAACATATTATTAAGTCCAAAACAGAGCAAAAACAGGGGAAGTGAAAGTCATGTCTATAAATATATAGAACAGTGTTATAAGAGATAGAGTAAAATGCCTGAATTGTCTTGACCGCAGGCTTGTTGATCTTCCTGAGACGAGATCTTATTACTTGCAGCTTTTTTAACTCTTCCTCCGGCCTGAAAGTTCGGTTGGCTGCACGGTCTTCACTGGGTGCCGACGAATGGGCCGGACAAACCAAAGTAGAAACAAGGAGAAAACACACAAAAATGGGAATGATTGGAGAGATCTTAGACCAGCTAGCTGCCATGTTTGAGAAATCTCTTCGACTTGTTTCTTCTGCACTATCCGTTTGTGTTTGTGTACATTGGTTTTGTCCTCTTGTGTGCTCAAAAAATTTATTCCTAGGTATTCTCGTCGAAGACACACCTCCCAGCAAATCCATCCAACACCTAATGACTATTCTAAGAAACGCACTTCACTCTCTCACCATTTCCAAAGGTTTGGAACCCCAGGACAAGGAAAACTTCCTTCTATTCTCCCTCTCTCACAGCTTCTAATACCTTGGTTTTAAGTTCTGACAACTAGAACTTCAAGGCATGAGCTAAATAAAAAACTCACAAAAAATGGGTTGGGTTTTCTTAAAGTTTTACCCATGTGGGCATGGAGTTATAAATACAGGGTAGTGATGAAATCATGCCCTGCATTTAAAATTCGAAAAAGAAAATGAGGACAGAGGAAGATCAGGGGTGGTGTTTGAGAGGTTGTGTTTCCAGTCTCCAATACAAAGACTGAAACTTTATCTTTTTTGTGTTAATTTTATAGGGCAAAATGGTACTGATGACTGTTATTCTTTACTTTGGCTCTGAGGACAGATAGGAATTACACTTGATTCTGGGTTTCCAAAGTTCTTTGCTTTGGGGCTTCTCTTTCTCACTTCCCTAGATGTTCTTTGTGTCAGCTACTCTATTTTATCCTCCCTCCCTTCCCATAATAATTTAACAAACTAAGGGTAACCCACTTTTGTTTTCCAACATTTCTTAATACGACCAGTTTTTTGGGGTTGGATAATTTGACAAGGAAATGATGGGCTGTTGCCGATGCTACAGTAGTTGAGTTGGGGATGGGTGGAGATTTGTCCATTTGGTGGGTGACCACCATGCTAGATTACTAGCCACGTATCAATTCCAAGTCAATACTTTCCTAGGCTTTGTAATTTTTTACTCAATCTTAGCTTCTTCTAAGCGCCACACCTTTTTGAGTAGTCGTTTTCTAGGCGTGAGCCAATTTGTTTATGTGTTGGGCCTGCCGTGTTCGCACGCGCATCTGGTTATGCGCTCTCTGTGCATGCTTATGCACACACCCATGCATGATCAGCTGCTCTATCTTTCATTTCCCCTTAATTTCCACTCTGCTTTTTTCTTTTATTTATTAATCCGTGTATTATAGTCTAAAAGATTTGAATCTGAGCTAATTTTTCCCAATTACAGTGTTTTGATTTGTTGGATATCCTTTTTTAAACGTGGGCCGAAGAACTAAAATATTTAATTAAAATCGAGACCTTTGTTGTTCTACCTCTTTTATAATAGGCAAAAACCTTTTGTGGACAATATGGAACCCTTCTCATATCTACCAAGCCAAAACGACAAGATAACATTTACATGGGCGACCAGAACTACTGGAGAAGCCTTAGGGGTCATGATGTCAGGGTTAGATACACATGACATCACTGATCACTCAAGGCTTGGATTGGTTACAAACTTACAGTTTGTTTTTAGTAAATTACATGTTGGAGTTTCAAATGTAAAAATGGAAGCAGAAATAGAGCTAATATTATGCAAATCAGTCTTAACCTCATGATTATCTATTATTATTCTTATTATTATTATTATTATTATTAATATTAATGTAGTTTAATTTCGAGCTGATTACTCTAATCAGTCTACCAATGCCTGGGTTTGCCTTTCCCAGAGTATTCCCCTCGGCTCTCTTTTTAGGACTCTGGCAATGATGCCTGCCACTTCTCCAGCATTCCCTTTATTCCTAATTTTATATCTTGTTCTAATTCTGCTTCTACTTCTTAGGGTTTTAACTTTTAACACTCAATTACACCTCCTTCATACAGAAAATGGATAGCATTCAGGAATATTGGCCCACAAGCTCTCTCTCTCTCTCTCCTTCTTTTGGGCTTGCTTGGCCCACAACGTGTCACTCTCATTTCAAACCAATTGGCAGACATAATTTAGTTATCTCAGTGGAACCAAACCACATAGCAATGAAAAAACAATACCTTCTCGTTTGATTTTGGTTAGACCCTAATTTTAGGGTCAATTTTGTTTTACCTCTTTCTTTTTAGTCTTGTCCTTCCTAAACCAAAATCGCGGGTCCGCCATTACTTATCGGCAAGTCTTAATGACAGTGATCTCGTGCGCTTTAAAACCAAATTAGCAAAAGTATTGATTGATTACAAAACTTTAATAACTAGGGTGGCAGCTAATGAGACCTTACAACACTCCATATTAATGGAAGTTCCAACAATAATAGGGCTTTAATTAATTAACTCCAAAACTAGAATCAGCTACAATCTAAGGTTGGTGCCGAAAAGTTTGACAACTCATAAATAAAGAAGCTTCTGTTAAATTAAACCAGCTACAATAACGTGTACTATCATAGGAGTAAGAGTAATTTAACCATTTGAAAGCTCCAGTTGAAAGGCTGCTTTTCAGCAAGTATTCAATTGCTTTAATTTGGAGGGCAACGAAGGCAAAAAAATTTACCCTTTTGAAATAAGTGGTTTTTTTATTTTTTTTTTATTTTTTGTTTACGTGTCCACACAAGGGAAGGGGGAGAGAGGATTCGAATTAGTGACCCTCGCTTCATTAAGCGTAGTTCACAGTCGATTGAGCTACCCCTTATGAACTAAATGGTTATTTAAAATTAGTATTAAAGCATTTGGGATAAATAGTTATTTAACATTAGAATTAGTGTCGAGATCTTGAATTTAGACCTTAGCTTCACAGACTGTTGTTTTTTTTCCTTTTTTTAATATTATTTTTACTTTTTGGACAGAGAAATGGAAAATTTGAGCTTATATCAATCCATATGATTGCCTCTTGTGAGGGGGGGAAAAGGGTCATGTGCAATCTCGTTTGAAGCAACCATGAGATCTTCATTTTGTTATGGATTCAGCATTCCCCTTTTCATCATCTTGAGAGAAGAAAAGCAGACAGCAGTGGGAATGCCTAAAAGATGGTCATAAACAAATCCAAGTTGAAGTCTTAGAGTAGGCACTCAGAATCTAAGGCTGCTATTATGAATCCTTTTGCACACCGATCATTTTTTTTTCCTGCTCTTTATTCTCAATTGCTGGCTCTCATGCAAATCCCACTTGGGGAGTAATCACAAACCAAACATCAGAGCAATTAGCCAAATAATCTTAGCATCTGATGCATGCATATTCTTTCAAGTTGCTTTCTTTAGTCTGAATTCTGAAGCGCAAGGGTCAAATCATATGGTCTACAATATAATCATATTGTCTCCAAGTTGACGCTGAGAGATGGGGTTATGGCGTCTGGATAAAGAAAAAGGCAGGCCATATATGTATTCACACAATGGTCAAAATTTATGTACGTTAATTGACACACACAGACAGTGGAAGCCAAAGCCAAAGCCAAAGTTCCCCTTTACTGACATCTTGATGCTGTTTGGTTGCATTGACTCTAGAATATGAGCTGAATGACATGCATGTTCACCTCAGAGGATCTAGCTTTCTGTCTCACTCGGGTTATTAATTTACTTGAGTTAATGAGAATTACTGCTCCAAAACACACACCCACACGCACATAAGAAGGAGAAGAAGAAGAAGAAGAAAAAAGGGTATTGCAGCATGCTGTTGAATGTTGATTGATAGCAGAAGAAACAATACTAATATGGGTCTAAATCTAATCCACCCAAAAGGAAAGTTGAGATCCAAATTTTGATTGACCAAGACTCATATCTCCTTAAAACCTGGTTGACCAAAACCTTTTCAATCAATTGGCTTAGAGACAACATGACTAGACCCATTTCTTCTGATGGGTTGAGAACCCCACAAGGAAGAACCCCAGGTGAGACTTTTAGGACCCAATTCCTAGAAACGTTTGTAATTCCTTGACTTGATTTATTTGTCATGATGACATAGTTGTAATTCCTTGACTTGATTTATTTGAGCCGCTAATAGGGTCAGTGGGCTTCAATTCAAAGTCTAAAGGACTTGCCTTTCGCAAACTTTTGCACTATTTTCCGATCCCACTTGGAAAAGAATGTTTGTGAAAGTTTAAGATAAGGAAAATAGATGTTAAGGAAGTACTTCTTAGACTATATTCTTCTGTCTTAAAGTAAAGTAGATGATCTTCTTTGAAAGGACACAAATATAAATATAAAAACAAAATACAATGTTCGTAAAAAACCGATACGCTTATAACTCTTTTATAACTTGTTGACACGTGTTAATATGTAATTAAAGTTAGGTTAACTACTAAAAGAAAGATTGTAACACCTTCCAATCACATGCTAACACGTATCAACAAGTTATGCTAACATTTTTCTAAAATTAAAAACAAGCTATTTTGGAACAAAGATGCAAGTAGATTGCATTTCTTGTACGAAGAGCATCTAGGCATCTAACTTTAGAATTTTAGTTATATATACATTTTTTTTATTATAAAAAAGGTTGAATTGTAGTAAAGTGAATTCCACTTAGGCCACACATGAAAAGAAGAGAATAGAATCATGAGAATGAGTGGTAGCAGCTTATGTAGGGCTTAAATGATGGATCAATTCAAAACCACAGAACCAGCAGGAACTTCTTTCTTTCTTTCTTTTTTTTTTTTTAATTTTCTAATTAAGTAATATTTGTTCATGAAATAGTAGTTATGACCCTCCCCATCCATCCAGTGTGTACATGACTCCACATAAAAGGGTCATTTGATATCTTTCTTCTGTGATTGTAGTATTTTAATGCAAAAAGGCATTTGAAAGGGCAAAAGCGAGCATATAAAAGGGTTGCAAGCATGGAACACTAATGTTGGGCAATGATTTTGTCTAAGAGGCATGCCCAGCTTTCCTAATTGAATGTGGATATATAGAAGTAAATCTTAAAAGGGTTTTCCCAGTTAATAATAATTATAATAATATCGTAAAAGGGTTTGCAAAGGGACATAGCCAGTGAAACATGTCGGTGACTGCTCCTTAGGTCCAACTGCGTCTGTGCGTAAGCCATGATTTAGGAGGGTGGGATTGTTGGAAACCAACTTTCTGCGAGCACGGCATCCTTAACCCATAATCTCATGGCCCACATCGCTAATACATCATCATGTGTATCATAATTATGATGTTGCTCCATACAAATACACACTCTCTCGGCATTGCTTGCCATGGGGAACATACATGATGATTAATCATATATTTCATTCATTATCTCCACATCTACAATATCATCTGGCCGGCTACCAAAGAATGTTGCAATTTAGATATTTGTTATTCCAAACATACTTTGTTTCCCAAATATGCATGGTGATTTTTTGCTAAGAAATAATTTTATAAGTAATTATTTACCTATGCAATTTTTTTATTTTTTATTTTTTTCTAAGCAATATACAGGAAAAAGGATTAGGGCAACCCAACAATAATCTCATAACAACAAATACAGTACTTCAAAAACCTAAGAACTATTGGGAATGGACAGTGATTGGCTGGCCCAATTTAATGAGTTCTTGACTCAAAAGCCAAGAGAGAGGCTGTCTTAGATGACAGTTTGAAGGGACAAGTGAACTACCTAAAGTAATTACAACAACAATAAGTCTTGAAAACTAAAGCAGGAAGAGGAGCACTGTAGCTAACTAGACCAAAGTTTTCGAAAAAGGAGCACCAATGTGGCATCCGATGAGGTAAGTACCCAAAGAAATAAGACGGATGAACACCACATTTGGATTTAGGGCTATCCATATATAAGCAAAATGAGTATAAATTTAAGAAATTTGTAGATTTTCTACAACGCATAACCACAATTTTTCTCTATCTTTGTAAACTTAATTATCCCCTTAATGTTACAAAATTTCATGTGATATAAAGTTATAAATGTATAAATATTGGCTTTAGTTTGTGTTACGTGGCCGCACAATGCAAACTGAAGGGTGCCACATGGAGCACTCCAAGCTTAAGTCGTGTGGTGGGCCTGGTGGGTATTAACATTGAAAGGAGTTTTGGGATTATTAATTGATTTAATTTGGATGGATATCTTCTAAAATTTAAATGGGTTCGAAAGGAGAGAACATTTCCACGTGATAATTAAGGCCTAATAAAGCCCACTAATTGTCTAGCTACTCGATGCTTTTAAATTGAGCCTAGTTACTACTTAAACTGGCCCATAGTTAACAAACAAAGGCCCATTTACTAATCTGGTTTTCATAATTGGGGGGAGAAGTAGCACCCAACTCCAATTCCTTCCATTTTGAAATTATTTAATTAATTAATTAATTAATTAATTAATTTATTTTTTATTTTATTTTTCTATAAGCAAATAAGGGAAAAGGGAAAGGGGAATTACAAGGGGGGTGGCCAACCCAAACAACAGCCCAAACCAAACTTAAAAGCAAAGCAGAAACAAGAATTGAAAACCAAGCAAGGTAACAAGAGGGAATGGGTCAAAAAATGACCCGGCCCTATAAAAGTACCAATGCAGCCGCAAAGGGCTGCTAATAAAGGCAAAACAAAGAAATCCGAAGAAATCTTTGCAAGCAGAACAGAACCTGCAATCCAAAAGGCCAGATATGGGACATCGACAGACGGCCACACCATAACAGGAAAAAAATAAATACAAACAGAACAATAAGACATAAAGTAGGAAAAAACAAAGACAAAACAACAACATCAGTGACTGAAGCAGCCGACAACCGAGAGGAGGGGTGGAGGAAGATGCTACACGGCGGCGCGTTGCGTTCACGCTCCTGCGAGTAAGACCAACTCTCGGGGGCATGGGGACCACGTACTGTCTTGTGATGGCCGGACGATGATGCAATTGATGCCAGCAGGAAGCGGAGGGACCCAGGATCACGGAGGAGGGGCGCATCTGTGGATATGGCTTCCTGAAAATGATAGATCTAATTTTAAAAAAATCATATCCAAAATCTACAGAAAGGAAGGAGATCCGGGGTCGAGGACAATGGTTGGAGGCTGAAACCGAGCGGCTGAATGGGCTGATGGATATGCTTGACAAAGGTAAGTCCTCTGAAGAAGCGGTTATAACCTCCGAAGAGGCGGATATAGCCTCCGAAGAGGCAAATAGGACCTCCAAAGAGGTGCAAAAAAGAAGTTGAAATAAACAGAGGAGAAAAAAGGAAAAAGGAAGGGAAGGAGGTAGCTCCCTCCCCCATGGGCTACCGGAAAGGAAAGGTTTTCTTCAGTAAGAGGAGAGAGGGGAGAGCTCCGGAAAAAAGTGTGCTAATTAAATTTTTTTATGTGTTGGCCATGTGGTCACAAAAAAGTGTTAGAATATTAATTATATGGTTAAAGAGAAAATTCTCACTTTATTTTATTTCTATCTTACTAGATTAATGTGGGAGCTAAGGCGTAATCGTATTAAATTCAACTTTTGAACCTAGGGAAAGAATTTGACAAGTAAATTCAGTAAAGCAATGAAGCAAGGTGCTGCCTGATCATTCAATGCGCAAAAGCAATTTTGCCTTACTTCTTTTTCCTATGTGGCCATTATCGATCTTCCACTATATCCAAGATAAGCTACATTAGTGATTCCCAGGGCACTTGAGTTATTAATTTGATAAACTCCATGATATCCGATGTAGACCGGATCTTTGACTCTTAAAATTCCTTTGTGTTGTCTAGGAAAGTGGGTGATCATTCATTTTCGATATATATATATATGAAAAATGTTATGGCTTAATAAGTTTTTTTATAAATTCAATAGACCAACTATTAAATTTGTGGAGTCTACCATTGATTTATGTAAGGTCGAATCATATAAGTCCACAAATCTAATGGTTAATTTGTAAGATGAGATGGGCCAAATATAAAAAAAATATTAACCCTTTGCATTTTTTTCTAAATATATTCTGGTTGTTGGTGACCAATCCTACGTGTCACCTAAATTTGGCTCACTTTTGATTCCGTCCTCATCATTTGGGGTTGGTAAGGAGACCCTTCCCCAGTTCCCCCTAATTGATATATGACGAGATAAGCAAAGCATTTGTGTTGGGCAACTAAGAAATAATGATAGTGATAGTACTGAAGCCACTGAGGATTTGATTAAAACACACGAATCCAAATACGATTCTCTGTGTCTGCCTTGTCATCTTTGATTAATGCACCAAGTACATCTAATCTTCTAATCTTTTAATTACGAGGAACTGTGCGTCTATGTTGTCTTTCCTGTGTGCTCTACATTGTTCTCTGCCCACTTGCAGCATCACCTTTTGCTTTTACAAGAATCTCAAGCACTAGATAAAATGTTCCATTAAACATGAGCCACCGGCATCACCATGGAAGCTCACCACGGTGAACTCTAAATTGAAAAGAAAAGAGAAAAAACAAAGTTGAAATGGAAGGTTGCACTAAACTAGAATCTCATGCGAAGAGACTGTCTTATTGCGCTAGAATTGGATTTGCTCGGAGTTTGGTTACTATCTTATTGCATTACAATTGGATTTGCTAGAACTCAAGTTACTTGAACAGGTGTTTGGGCAGCTGGAATAGATACGGCATGAACTGTCCAGACACTTGTTTGAGAAAGTGAAATTCGAGTAGGCTCTCATATGCCTAAAATGTTCAAGTATTTGGTTTTAAATACTGCAAGTATTATATATTTATATGATCGAAAACACCGTATATGTACTGTATAAACACCAAATTCTTCGTTGGCAATTCGTTTTAGCTTAATAGGTTGAGAATTGACACTCTCGCTGATTAGAGCTGACGAGCTTAATGTTTTTGTATGTAAAAAAAAAAAAAAAAAAAAAATTAAGAAAAGAAGATATTCTCATAGACATCTCACATCTGACTGTGTTTTCTACATCCAATGCGTCCATGGTTTAGCCTTGCTCCCTAAAGAATAACAAAAATCTATTGAAAATTGCTTTAGAGTAAAAAATATCCTGCGTGCCTCTAAAGACAAAAGATCATAGAAGTAGGATGGATGAAAACTGCTTGCCAGTTAGTTTGTCTGTGGTCCTATCATCCTATGCTAAGTTCTGGTTGGATTTGAACAAAAAAGTAACAACATATAAACTGTCTTCGCAGTTCGTGGTTTCAGTCAGAAAATTGCTCCATTTCCCAGTTCAATGTCCACATCGGAGAGCATTGTAAACAGTCATAAAAGTTCAGTGCCGGGGATTTTTTTTTTTTTGTTTTTTTTATTTAGACATGACATAAAACAGTTTCTGTAATTTTAGTTATTTGTAAATGTTTTTAATAAGACAAAATACTAGACTCTCTCTGACGGTGTCATTGACGAATGAACAGTGTAGTGTAGGAAGAAGGACAAAGCTGTCTTGTGTTTGGCTATAAAAGGCGCAGCAAAAGCGCTCTCATCATGCACAGAAAGAATCAGCAAAAAAAAAAAAAAAAAGCAGGATGGGAAGCCCAATATCGGTCTACTTTTCCCTAAACTACTTGGTAATACTACTGTACTATTACCTTAGCAGTAGTGGTAACCTAGTACTCTCAGGCGACGCCATCGAATCGCCAAATTACACAGTGGTGCACTCAGAACCAGATCTCGAGATAAGACTCTACGTTGAATCCTCATGGATGTCTGCCCTTGCCCAAGGAACAACCTCTTTCGAGAAGTCCACCAAATATGGCTTTCACAGGTTTACTCACCAACTAATACACACTGCAGCCAAATTCTCTCTCTCTCTCTCTCTCTCTCTCTCTCTCTCTCTCTCATTAACTGATCGTATTTCTTGCATCAGATTGTATCAGTACATTCATGGTGGTAACCTCAACCATTCTAAGATCCCGATGACCGCCCCCGTATTAACAAGCATCAACTCATCGTCGTCCCCCCGGGCTGACTATTTTGTAAGGTTGTCTCTCCCTGCTAGTTATGGCGGGAACCCTCCACAACCCAATTCTGAACTGAAGTTGCAACTTGACAAGTGGAGAAGTCATTGCATAGCGGTTAGAAAGTTTAGTGGGTTTGCTGAGGATGATAATGTTAGTAAAGAAATCGAAGCACTGGTAAACAGCCTCAATAAGCACTTGACTGGAAAGGCAACAATGGTGGAAGATGGGAGTTACTACTCCATTGCCCAGTACAACTCTTCAAATCACCTTTCTGGACGGTTAAATGAAGTGTGGATCAATGTGTTTGCAGAGGGGTGTCCACGCTATCAAGGGAAATATTGATTGGCCTTTTGGACTGAGTTTTCCTCCAATTCCTCCAAATAAAAATGTCACATGTTTTTTTAATAAAATTTATTTCAACTTTATCCATGTTACTTAAAAAATATGTGATTTTCACATATTCAAGAGGCTTATGCTATTTTTATAGACAGAATTTGTGCCTGTCTATTATTTTTATTTTTTTTGGTGATGTCGGGCAGAATCCAGGATGAAATGTGTGATCTTGTGTACAATAAAACAATGCTTTTAATGATCAAATTATCAATGTTCTACTACCGTCGTCTGAAACTTGCTCAGTTTTCCTTCTTATGGTTGATGCTTGAATCTTTCAGGTCATTAGTGTTTGCCCTACATCTCTCTTGAAAGGAGGCACTTATACGGGCACTAGAGAATTTTTACAACTTCAGCATGTCTTCCCATTTTCCATGAGCAGGTACCATATACTTTTAAGGTACTAAAGAACTCCCAAAAAAAAACACTATAGGACATTGTCAAGACTCAAGATCAATCATTCAGAGGAGATGCCTGCAAGCTAATGAATAAGACTCTTCATAAACTTACATTGTGGTTCAGATGTTAACGTCACCGTTTATTTATTTTTATTTTTTTAGTCAACTTCTACCATTCTTTCATTCTTATTTTATTTCTTTCTCCTTTCTCCTTTTCCTTAGCCGTGCTTTGCATTGTTGTTCTCATTCAGTCCAGTTCATCATGAGGATGTGTATACATTTTTAAAGAAAAAGAAAAAGAAAAAGAAAAGGAAAAGAAGCAGGATCACATTTGAGGCCTTGTCTGGACAACGTATACTTTTCCATCTCTTATCACGCCTTCAATGTCTTGTGGAGACCCATACAGCTCCTCAATTGCACTACCTGCCTGAGCAATGCTTGAGAGGATCGAGTGGCGGAAGTTGCCATCAACCATCAGCTTGTCAGATGAGTAGTCAAGCACAACTTTATCTTCCTCATCCATCGGCACGCTATGGAAAAAGAAGACAGGTTTTATTAACATCAACGCATATAAGATGGAATCGTATAAACAGAATTGGCTCAAATTTCTCATGTCACTGATATTAAATGCATGCATTGGTGAATATCTATGAACAAAAGTACATCAAATTGCTGTCTGTCAGTCCGATTGGCCTCCGAGTCAGGCTACACGCTGCCTGATCATTTAATGGTATTACTTTGAAATACTAAAGAGTGTCTCAGAAGTTGGCTGAATAGTGCTCAAAGTAATAACTTATTTTCAATTCGAATTACTAATCTTGGCATGCATCATTTAATCAATCTATTATATACATGAGGCACTGTGCAGAATGATCAGCAAATAATAACATCTAATCGGGCCATGGAAGTCTATCTTATTAGTGTTGGAGAGTTGTAAGAGTTTACCTGTCGTAAAGACCGGCACCAGCATAACCTTCAAGATCTTCACCATTGGAATCCGATCGGAAAATAATGGACCTTCTTATGAAAAGGCCAATGGGTTTGCTGGGGTAACCCAACACCTGGAAAACGTCCAAAAAATTATGTATGAACAGTGGCAAGTTCATGAAGAGATGCGTGTTCTTTACAGCAGTATAAGCTATGTAGTTCAAAAAATTAATTTAATTATTTAAACAATCAATGTGCCAATCATCAACAAAACCCAGAAATTAGTCCTTGCCCTTTATATGCATTTACATAACATCCTACAGTGAGAAATCAAGTAAGGATGAGTTACCAGAGGAGAGTTCAGATCATTTTTCTTGCAGATAAAACTTAGAGCACGACCAGGATAAGCTCCAACTAGAGTTTCTCCGAGTCCTTTCACAACCTATCCAAAGAATGAGATGTAAATAGATTTGTCTAATTAATCCAGCAGAATAATATCAGAAGTACAGTAAAAGACCTCAGCGTATATCTCTGATGAGTCTCCTGATGATGGATTAGTTGTGTGTATTACAAATGCATAATCAGCATTTATGATTTCCTGAACCAAAACAGCCATGCAGAGATAATCGTGATCTAATTTCACTTTTCTCGTGCTGAAATATGCTCTCTCATTCCACTTTGAAGCCCAGACCTGGATTATAACAGATCAAGGCAAATCCGAGCGTATCAGAAATCTTTAATGAAAATAATTGACAATAACTGAAATTTAAATGTAGGAGAGCAGTGTGGTGATTTTAGGCTGCAGTTACAACTTACAAGCAAGCCTCATAGCACAACAACTTTTACATAGAAAAGCAAGTTACATGAAGCGAATATCACAACCAAACTACCTATGCATGCTTACATAGACACGTAATACTGAGCAAGGTAGAACTAAAAACATGGATATTTGAGGTCCTTCTGCAAACTCTGACCATGCAATAGAGAGAGAAGATGGTGTTTCATTTCCTCTTAGCATGAGAACACATCTACAAAGAGCAAGGTCGATATAAAGAGCAACTAAATCCCTACTGTTATCAAATACAAGTTTTTTATAGTGTGGGGGGGTTTGGGGGGGGTGGGCGCGGAAGTCATTAAAATTCACGATTACCATGAAGAAAAAGCGAGAATTGATTACAATCAATTAGGCGTCAATATCAGGTTATACAGGAAGAAGCAGTCTTACCTTTTTTATAGCCATCCATGCCTGATCCCATCGCCGTTCACCTTCATCACCAGGCCAAGGCATTCCTGAACTTTGCATCTTAGTTTTCAGCTCTTTCACCTGAAAATAAGTCTTGCATGTAAGCTATTAATTTCAAGTTAAACTACATCATTCTGCCTGAAGGCCTTAGCAGAATTGGATTATTGATGGAAAACAGGTCATATCTAGTTCATCTTTACCAACAAAAGCGTATAACAAAAAACTGGAAAAATTTAAGCTACAGAGTGTAGAACCAATAATCTGCTTCATGTGGAGGCCAACTAACGCATAACTTCTTCTCTGACAACTAAGAGGCTAAGGAAAGAAACACGGAACCAATTTACCCAAAATACTTGTACACAAGTAAAGTCTTACCTAGGTCCAATAATGACACATGACCAATATTGTTGTTACCGTGCACAACTATGATGAATAATATGAAATCGAAAAGAAAGAGATAAAAAAAAAAAGTCGAGACACGGATTTACATGGTTCGGCAAGGTGCCTAGGTCCGTCTACTCGGCCAACCACTAGTATTCTAATATTACTCTCTATGCCTGAAAGAATATAAGCCACTAGTTCCAACAAATATTATGCTTCTTTTTTTGGGCATGGGGAAAGTGCTGGGGCAGGTTTGGGGAAGCTATAAATGAACCTAGAACAGAGTACTTCAAAGATTTGAACACGACGTTCTGTTCCATAACTGTTTCACCTATAGTTGTCAATGAAATGACAAAAGAAATATGTGCATCATTCCATCATAATACCCAAAATTTATGCCTACCCGCTGTCTTATAATGAAGGGAAAAATACACTTTACCCCCTGAACTATCCACTCATTTGCACTTTTAACCCCAATGTTTAAAAAATGACACTTTACCTCCCACAAACCCCCCACTTTTTTTTTTCCAAAATGCCCCCATCCCAAGTTTTTTTTTTAAAAAAATTAAAAAATTAAAAATTAAAAATTAAGGGGTGGCTTAGGCCCAACTGAGGTGGCCAACCACTCCTTAATTTTTAAATTTTAATTTTTAATTTTTTTTTTTTTTTTTTTTAACTTGGGATGGTGGCATTTTGGAAAAAAGAAGAAGTCAAAATGGTCGAATTGCAACAATTTGAAAGTTTGGGAGGGGGGGGGGAGGGTAAAGTGTCATTTTTTAAACATTGAGGTTAAAAATGCAAATGGATGAATAGTTCAAGGGGGGTAAAATGTATTTTCCCCTATAATGAATTTACTTATCAGAAAAATGGGAGAAGATTATGAAATATGTTTATAACAAACGTGAAACCTAGAGCCCTATCAAGAAAAAAAACATACCAACTGGTTTGGTGCTGCCATCTGTAACACCGTCCCGCGAATCTCCCTTAGTGCACTGAATTCTCCTTCTCCTAACTTTCTCTTGAGAATCTTTAACTTCTCAGCAACTGCCTGTAGTGTGGAGAGAGAGATTCTATCAAACTAGAGGAATGTCTTTTACAGTATAATTATCAGGGAAAATGACAAGCTCAACATAAGATATTCATCACCAGGTGCGATTTGGAGCTCCAGAATGAAATTTCTTGGGATAACTATGCACACAAACTAGTTGTAACCTTTACGTGTTCTAAATGAGCTACTTACAAGTGGCCTACGCCACCTTAACTTTACTTCTTGATGATTAATATTCTTTCATCTTGCTGAGTGACATTACTTCATAATTTATTGAATATATTAAAATTCACTATGGCATCCTTCTTTTTCGTATTGACTATATGATATCATACGAGAGACTAAGAACACACAGCAACATGCATCAAGCAATATAGGAGCATCCCATATATGTGCCCATTTCTTAATTTTCCTGTTCAAACCCACCCCAAGAAAATATCATAATTTTCACAGATTACTACGTTTAAAATATAGTGTCAGTAATTAATCTCTTGTTCAGTTTACAGTTTCTTAAAGTCCAACCCCAAGAAATTCGGCTGCCACTAGAACCTGACGACGATGCAAATTTTACCAGTCACTTTTCCTATGTTTAGATATAACAAAGAAATACCTAATTGACTTTATGAATATTAGGCATTTCTCAGTGAAGGGAGATTAGAGAACTGTAGCATTATGGACACAAAAAAGGCATAAGGGAGTTTTTTATAGGAGGAAAACCTGATTTGCATTATCTGAAAGAACCTTCTCAAATACTCCAAAGGGTAGGGCAACTGATGTAGGAATGCCGAGCCAAGATGGCACTTTTCCTTTTAAATAGGAGATATTACGCGATTTAGCTCCAACCTAGGAAAATCACAATTTCATGCAAGTTACACAAACTTGATACCACAAAAAGAAAGAAAATTACAATGCTTCAAGGTTGATATTAACATTTTCATTTTGCCCAACCCTTAAATTACAAAATAGAAAAAGGAAAAAGTCCTTGGACATAAACCAAAGTTAAATTTGAAAGGCTAACCATGTCACTGGTGAACTCCTCAGATGATATGGCATATCTACCGCTAAATTCCTTTCTGACCAAAGTTAGAGGTGGTGAAGAACCGTCTTCCTTAAAGTTAGTTGAACTTGCATCTACTAGCTCTCCCTCCTTCAGCTCACTAAAATGAGACATAAAAGAATAAAATTATATTTCAGTACTTCTAGTTGATGCAACTTTAGATAAGATACATCATGTCTAGAAGAACAAATAGAAATAATGGAATTTGACAAGTTGACTAATAGTTGATACACCATTACAAAATGCACATAGGAGGAATTCAAGAAACATATCTTAAAGCTAAACAGATGGGATCACCTACCTATACACTATATCAGCAGATGTTGGTTTTAGGCGCAATAATTTTCCTTCCCTAGCTTGGAGATCAGCCAGGATACTGGGATCAAAGCACGTGGCAAAGCATACCTGTATATAAAATGCTGGCCATTTTAATAACCACTTAACTATCAATCTTGCAGGGAGGAAAAATATGATGCAAAAGAATATTACCTTGCCATTTCTTGCTCGCACAGATACATGAGACAGGACATCGGGCATGTCAGGAGTCAGCACAGCAACTGTACCATCTGGAATTTCTTCCTCTCCTTTCACACTTTTTGCAACTAAAATTGTTGGTTGCCCAAAAGTTTTATTTTGAACAGCAAGCAACTCATCCACCACAACAACATATCCAACGGCTTCAACTGGGCTGATAACTTGCCAACTGTTCCAGACCAACCAGACCAACCAAACTCACATCAGAAGGTTGCCTTAAAGCATGTGATTAGTGGATGATGCTATGTGGTCTTTTCAAGCTTTATTATTTTCAATTGCCTATATTAAAAAGTCCCAATCCATGTGATAAATTATATGCATTCAAGTTAACAAACGTGACAAGATGAGGTTTTAACAGGATCTATTTCGGTAAATGATGACAGTAAAATCAACCTTCCGAGATTAGCAGTCTTTCGAAGAACTGGATCAAGTCGATTAAGAAGTGAAGATAAAGAGGCAGCAGATCCAGCACGGATGATTTCTTCAGTAAATATGTTCACCTGCAAGATGTAAATATGAGGACAAACAAGGTAGCCATATGGTGCATCCAATTTGGATTTTCAAGACAACTTATGACATACAGCCCATTGGTCCACTCCAAGCAGTGACCCAAGGTACTCTGCTGATGGTTGCAAAACTCGCTGGTACCACTCTGCCTTGTTTGTGAGTGAGAGGCGGGTTCTGTCGAGGACTGATTTTGCATATAATGCCCAGTGATCATTGTTACTCTTGTACATGCTTAGAGCATGATTCCATCCCTTCAAAAGCAATGATAGAAATATTAGATCATACTGAAGAAAAAAAAAATTAATTGCTGTAGTGTTGGATATAAAGTCCCTCAATTTTTACTCTATGCTTTTCAGTCACAAATTTACCGAAACGATTTGGTTCCAAAGAAAGACTATGAAAACTTGTTCTGGAATGTGCAGACTTATGATCTGTCAGTAACGAACAAAAATTTGGCATACATTCAAATTCATTTTATGAGTATTACCTTCAAGCAGTAGATGAGATCCTCATTATCGTCTGATGAAAGTGCAAGATTTTCAAGAACCAGAGCAATGAAGGACATAAATTTCTGTATGATACATAAATTGGCTTGTCAAAAGCCATAGGCAAATTGAGACACTAAAGGGTCACAAAAAATGTAGAGAACCACTGATATCGCAAAGATGTACCTCTGGTGGTGCATTATTCAACTCCTCATATCCCCTTTCAATAGCTGTCCTAACAGTGGAATCAAGGGCTATGTCCAAGAACAAAAGGTCCTTCAGACGATCCTTAGGCTTAAATAGCAGTGGCCGAAGCTCCTGACGAGCATCTAGCAAACCCTGTATTACAAAATTAAAAGATCATTAAGATAGAAAAGCAAGGTTAGAGTAAAAAGGCAAACAGAAAAAAGTAATTGCCAGCATCAGTTTCACAAACCTCAAGAAGGGTTTCTACGTTCTTATCTTCAACATGCTCTAGTACAAATCGAAGCAGTTCCTGTTTAACAAGATACAACAAACATGCAACTAGTCTCATAATTTGTCACATATTGATGACATCATTAATGACAGTTCAAATGAAGTTGAAACTTTACTGGAAATCCAGATGGCAAGCCAGATATAGGATTTATCTGCACACCAACCATGAAGCCTTGACCCTGAAGAAATCCAAAGTTTTATCAAATGCTAAGAAAAGAACAGCCGGTTGGGCATGTCCAGCCAGTTACTGACAATACCTGAGATTGGTAACCCATAGAATTTGCAATAGCAGACTCAAGATCTGCACCTGAATGAACTGCCTGCATATATATCATCATTGGACCAAAATTGTCAAATATGGCTATATAACATACAGTGTAGGCAATAGACTCAAAGGTATGCCAAATAACATCAGAAATAAATATCTGAATAAATCTTTTCTCATACACCTCTCAGAATAAATTAAAGGATTACACCGTAATTCCACTACAATTCATGAATCTTATGACAATCCTTTATCTGAAATGAGTAATAAGCACAGATGGAAGTACACTGAGCATACCATGCACAACACAACAAATTCTGTGTGAATATTGAATATACACCAGGTGCAGTTTTCATGTCTTTCGAAAATACTTTTATGAAAAATATGCGCCATAGAGCTTTAGACCAGAAAGTTTTATGAAGCCAACCTTCAAAGTTCTCATGTAGTTTCTCAAATCACGCAAGAGGCCGTTCTTCTGATCTCTCCTGAAATTTGGTTCAGAATGAATCGCACGATCGTAGCTCAGAAGCCGTTCTTTTGTTATTCCATTTTCTTTCAAAGTTTTCCAGTAAACACCAACATCAAAGTCATTTTCGATATGATCAATCAGTGCCTGGAGTGACAAAGTAATTTTTTTTTTAAAAAAAAAGAAGAAGATCAAACTATGCAAACCAATGAAGAAGTTTGAACAGAAAAACAACTCCAATACCTGACAGATTACAACATCATCAGGACTAGTGTTATTATGCAACTTTTGATGCCATTCCTCCATCATTCCGCCCTTGCACTCATTGTTTCTCTGCAAATCAATCAGTAATTATTCATATAGTTCCATCCATTCACATCCAAGAGAAGGGGAATATAGAGTTCACAAAAGAAAACGAAAAAATAAATAGCAAATCACATCAACCTGGATAACCAGGATTTCATCCCGAATTCGCTGGCCCACGTCACCTTCACCTCCACGACCAACAGTAGACATAATCATCCGCAGAAGTTCACGATACTCCGGATGACTCATATATACATTCTGGAGCGAGTCTGTAAGCCTATCCTGTGCTTTACTGATCTCACTGTGCCAATAGAGCAAAAATGACAATCTTAGAAGATGATTGCCTATGGTCATGGAACATTTAAAGACTGGCAACTGGGTTCATGAAACAAATGAAATTAGCAAAATTACAAGCGAAAAGTGAGATCAGATGTGCAAGTAGATATTAGCAGTATAAGCACAAATTTGTGAAGATAATGGTTCACTTTGGTGAGCCATTTATGAAGACATATCAGACATCTCTAAGGTACAGAAGCCCATGGAAAGCATTGACAAATTAAATTCTTGAGTAATTGTCTAGTACCGTGGCTTCACATTGTAATTTTTATTCCATATGAGCTGCCTCGTAGCCATAAATCTCATCCACACCAACATCCCTGCAAGACCTAATTCCCCAGCATTTTTGGCTTGATCTATCAAGTCTGCTGCAATATTAAATCTGAGAAAAAAAATATGAGTAATCAATCTAAATTCGAATGAATCTAAATATTCTCTGTGAGAAAGATAGGAGTTAGCAAAAAACTTGCCAATAAGATATATAGTAAGAAATTCATTTTAAAAAGAAAAAAAAAAAAAAAAAATCAATCAGATCTGATATAGTATCACTGACTACTAAAGAGTGAAGTGTTAAGCAATGAAAAATCAGGGAAAGAAATTCCTAAAATTAAGCTGAGTCAATTTGATTTTATAAAATACAAGTACACATTATAAAAACAAAGAAGATGTGCATAAACGTTTCTCTTTTCTTTTTTTTTTTGGAGGGGGGGGGGGGCAAGCCTTCATTGAGCGTGATATAGTTGTCTAAAAATCTATCTAGTAGAGAACCAACGAATGCTTCAACAAGAATAATAGCAAAATGAATTTACTTAAGATCCTATAAAGAATACCTTGCATCCAGCAAATAAATGCAATAGAATAAGATGAAAATCAAAATGATGTTGTAAATGGAAAGTCCGCAGAGATTACTAACCGGTGCATAAAGGACTTCTGGGCCTCACTTTCCATCTCTGCTATTTTATTCAACAAAGCCTTGGCAGTGCCATTGCCATCACCAGCATCCTTTTATGGGAAAAGGTATAGTCATTAAATCTGGAAAGGTAATCTAAGATGGGGCAGAATGAAAAAGACAAGAAAGAAACAAAACAAAACAAAAACAGATAAGTCAATCATCAAAGATCCTCATTGCAACAAGAAAAGAGAGCAACCTTTTGGGCTTGCTTGGGTGCAACACTAAATTCAATATAAAAGTCTGAGCCTTTGTTCTTTATCCAGTTTCCACCAGAGACAAGGACAAACGGCATCCCCGTGAAACTGTTGTCTTCAATCTCTATTTCTAGGGATTGGACCTGGAGAAATATATTTGGAGTATGAAGATATTGTCTCCAGAAATTTTAAGACTTTAAAAGATTCCAAATTTAAGGTTTACAGGGTCAAATCAAACATCTCTTAGCATACCTCATAAGGAGGATTTGCAGAAGAATTATATGTAAGTTGTGTTTCAACGGCCTTGTTTACAGAAACTGAACCTGAGGGCAATACCGTTGGAGGTGGTTCCTGAAATATGTCAATATATTATCTTAGTACAGCTAGCCAATAGATATGCTAGAAATCAGTATTATAACTTGAATATCCAACATCTTCCTCTAGAACAAATTTATGATTAACAGATTTGAGAGTATTACCAACCACTCTCCAGCTCTTTGTTTAGATAAAGCCCAGTGAAGCATAACCGGCTCCTTGAAATCCGTAGCCAGATGAACCTTTGTTTTTCCTAGAGACTTGGTCACAAGTACCTTGATGATATGGAAAGAATCTGAAAATTAGATTAATCCCTATAATTCCAGCAGAAAGAGATAAGAGAAAGAGAATAACATCATTAGCACATCATTGTCTCACCAGAAGTTCCTTATCAGCAAGCTTGTAGATTTGCTTCTTCAGAACATGACCACCCTCCTGTTCTTCCTTCGCCTTAGCAAACATTTCTACTACTGTCAAGGCTTTTGGTTTGACTGAATCTTGTTGCTCCACAGGTTTAGCCGCATATTTAGTGATAAGCTGCATTAAATCCCTCTGCTTGCGCTGAATCCTTTCAACACTAAAGTACTTCTTGTTACTCAATTGCTTTGCAACCTTAGTTTGTATCTCTCCTTTGGTAATTTTCTTTTGTATCTCATCAAGAGAGGCACCTTTATCTAGCTCAATTTGCAACTCTTTTCTTGCTTCCTCAAATTCTCTCTGTTTGTCAGAACATTATGCTAATCAGTATCAGGTAAAAGCAACAAGAAGGACATAGCTCATTAAAGACAGAAAGAAATCTAGTAGCATCTGTTTGCTCCAAAAGAAAGCACTAAAACATGAACAAAAACTACAAGGAGCCAATCAGCTAGAAGGATATTTGAAATTTACAAGTTGTTGATCTGGGGAATAGTTAGGTTTCCCTGCTTTCTCCCATCGTATATAAGCTTGCATTTGTACAAGATCATCAGGAATTCTCTTTGTTCCAGAAGTGGATGGCTTCCTCTCATCACTACTATCGTTCTTCTTCATCAACTTTGCTCGGAGGTCTTGTATGGAGGCACCCCTGGCTATTTCCTCCAGTAACTCAGCTCGAGCTGCTTCAAATTCCTCCTGTCAAAAGACATAAATTTTGTCATAAACAGATAAAAAGAAAGAAGCCAAGTAGCAAGGCACCAAGTTTCTCTCATAGTGTCCTACAAGAAGAGCTTAGCTGGACTTTCAGATGGCATTTATACTGAAGTATTGCCTATGTAATAAGAGGAGTAAGGATGATTGGAAGATGTATTTGTAAAGATGTTTATCATATTCCTATTTCTGGAAATATTTGTAAAGATGTTTATCATATTCCTATTTCTGGAAAATGTCACAGGAACTTCTAGCGATGCTATCTCTATGAAACCATGGAAAGAAAGGAATGTTCTTGAATGTTCAACAAGAAATTACAGGTTTTCACATTATGTAGAAGATTTCTTTTTCTAAAGAAAACAATCCTGCTTTCTCCCACAACTGTTTCACTGAAAGCTAAAATAAGGCAACTTGGTACCTGCTAAAATTCAATTCTCAGGCCAGTAACCAAACTCCTCCAAGTGTGATGTTGGAATATATAAAAGCACTTGGGGAATTCAATACAGCCGGATTAATTAGCTAAATAGGCATATCAGGCGTCCTAAAATAAATTGCCCACTTGGTAGAGAAGATTTTATTGAAGGCATTGATGAGGTCCAAAACATTTTGTAATACATTTACTATATCTTCAACCAGAATAGGAAGAAAAATTAAAATAAGAACAAAATAACCAATCATTAAAACCTATATGTAAAGCTTTAACAATAAAGATTAACAGATTTGAATGTGGAATCAAAAATTGAACTAGACAACTGATTGCCTTATATGCAATGAGGTGGCCAGGTAGGGATAGGATGGGGGAGATATATATATATATATGAAAGAAGAAAAGTTAGTGGCACAGTTTTGCTATTGATTTTTTACACTGAATTCACAGAGCTCAGCGCTTTCACTTGCCTTCTCTCGCTCTGGAGTATACATCTGTTTACCCTTTCTTTCCCATCTCAGGTATGCTTGAATCTGTACAAGATCTTCAGGAACTGAAACATCTGGAATCAATTTCTCTTTCATATGTAAGTTGACATGAAAGTTCTCACCATTATTTTTAAACCTGAAAATAGAAAAAGAACATCAATTTTAACATCTTGTTTTAGAGTTGCTAAATGAAGCAAAATTTTAGTAGTAAAAGCTCACCATTTATTCTGGGCCTCATCGAGTATAAGAAACTCTATAGCTTGTGTTTTAGGATCATCAATCTCTATCTTAAGGTAAGAATTGGAGCCAGACTAGAGAAAAACAATAAATAAACAAATTAGAATCTAATCATAGTACCAATATAATAGTCATATAATAGACATTCTCTTATGGTGTTAGCTGCTTCTCTCGAGAACTTACGTTGAAAAATGGAGTTCTAAGGGCTCTGTTCTTATATAATTTTGTTCCCTCTGGATGACGAGAAGGAAGTACCCACTTTCTAAAAGTAGAAAAAAGAGTAAGGAAAGAAGATGTTTAATATTTTACATGAAATTTGAAATTAATACTTGATTCAAACCCCACTCACCACCACCCCACCCCCCCAAAAAAACCCAATGTAATAATAAAGACACTTGAGAGTTGAGATTGATTGAATTAAGTTAAAATTACAGTAGAACTTACTCCTTTTTATCACATATAAGACCCCAGTGAAGAAGCAAAGAGTCACTAGTATATGTGACCTGAATATCCACTTGTGCGATAGCCCCTGGAGCAGGAGCGCTAAAACGAACCTGCTCAGTTAAGAAAGTGAAGCTTCCATCAGTATAATTTTCCACTGCAACATATAAATACCTCACTCAAATCAACTCAGAGGAACCTTGTCCCAAGTAAATGGGGGATCAGCTTCATACCTGCAATTCTACATTGCCATCAAGATTGAATTTTCCTGCAAGCTGCTATAAAGGCAAAGCCAAAGTTGGTTAACATAAATACAAGTCCAAACCAAAAAAAAAAAAGCGTCAGCATACATGTGGCAAATTATTCGTGTGTCAATTTCACGAGCTTGACATCAAGCATTATTTAAGTAATATTTGCTTGAAATTAGAGCAAGCCTTGTTTACCTATTTCAAATAAGCAATAAACAAGTGCAATGAGCAGCCACACTAAGAAAACTGAAACTAGAGATTATTTATAAGTTAGGAGAATTGATAAATCCGGTTCATCAAAAAACTTTGTATTAGATGAGATGATCATGTTGCACCTCACCTATCCTAGGCTAAAAATCCTTTATTTTGGGTGGGGGTGAGGGAGAGAATTGCCTATGAAGTCCACCAAGAGCACATTAATATACATGTTTGGACACTACACCAACCCAAAAGCTTAAGCTAATGAGATTGGGTCTACTTATATATATTAGCTACTTACTTTGTTTAGTTTTCTTCAATGTGAGACTCTACATTCACACGTATACCCACAACAAATCTCCTCCTCACATGTGAGTCTTTTTGACATTGACCTAACCCCTCCTCACATGTGAATCCTTTACAAATCCAAGAGTGTCACACATAGAGGTGCACCAATTGTAGGCCACCAAAAGCAACTTTGCTTCAAGCGCCATCCACACTCTTTACTAGAGCCAAATCAAATACGTCAAAGACCAAGACACTCATTTAAGCAGAAGCTAAACCATAGCTCTGATACCAGTTTGTTAAGGAGAAAATCGCCTATAGAGTCTATCAAGAACACATTAATAAAAATGTTTAGACACCACACTAACCCAAAAGATTAAGTTAATGGGTTTGGGTCCACTTAAGTATATTAACTACTCACTTTGTTTTATTTTTCCTCAATGTGGGACTAACGCTCACGCGTGCACTCACAACATTGAGCACTCACACTAATCCATGTATCCATAGACTCCAAGCATATCTGAATCTTAATATTTCAATAGGAAGCCAGTGAGACTTAAACAATACAGTCTGCCCTTACAGACAATATCCTGACAAGTATTGCAATATTATAACAGAAAGAAAAAGAAACACTATTAGTTTGTCCATATATATGCCCAAATTTAGATATTTGAAACTCGTGAGATAGCTGGATGATGTCGTCAACCATCTGTCTTCCTCTCCAAGATGAGCAAACCAATTTCTTCAAAATATGCTCAGCACATTAGAATCAATAGCCCTAGCCACAATTTCTCTCCAAGTTCTTGCTTGTAGCAATCTGTCATCAACTCCTAGGAGCCAAAAGTTCATGGAATGCCACTGAATAAGCAGCCCCAGCCCAAGAAAGAGTGAATGAGACTGTGACCCATGGTCTCCGACCACACCCCTTAAACCCCACCGGTATTGTGGATCATCAAAAGACATCCGAACATTTGTGATTTTGCTAACGTCAAACCGTTTGTTTTTTTTACTTCAATGTGTAATGTTTAGCATTTACTTCAATGTGATTTACTCTTTAACGTTTGATGTAAGAAACATTTCTTGTCTTTTGTATTTGCTCCTTTGTAACTATTCTATAAATACACTCAGCCACTCATTATTCTAGTGAGCTGTTTAACAAAAAACAAAGGTGTCATTATATGGTATCAGAGCACCTACGACTAACGACAATTTTTTTTCCTGCCAATGGCTTCCGCTATTTCCTCATCTTCTTCTATTCCAGCTGCTAAATCCCAAACACCTGCCCCACTTGTCAACCTAAACCACCACATCACACTCAAATTAAGCAGTAAAAGTTATCTCCTATGGCGTCTCTTAATGGTACCATACCTAGAAGGACAATCCCTTTTTGGATCTGTTGATGCTTCCCTACCATGTCCATCCCACGACATCTGAACCATCATCCGCAATATGGTTCCAAACATAGACTTGTCTATCTATAGAAACCAATTATCAAAAGCGAGGAGCCACTTAATCCTGAACCTAACATTGATATTCCAGCTGTCAGTGGTTTCCTGTTCCTAGCACATTTGTCCAACCCCGCCAAACCGAAAGCTTCTTCGAATACTATCCAAAAATAGATTATGTTTTCAATTTATTCATTTTATACAAGGTCAAATGACGTGAACACCATACTTATAACAAAATCCACTTGGAGACAAGCAAATTTACATACAGGGTGGTCCTGCACATTCAAGAATTAAAACAGAAAGGAATAAGCAGGCAGCCATTTTCAGCAAGTGAAAGATTACCTCAGAAGCTGGATCCGTGGTTAATACAGCACGTGGAATAAATTTGACAGGTCGACGTGATCCCATGCCTAACTTCTGTTTACGCACGTTCAGATTGTTCCCACAAAATTTGGTGAGTAATGGAGACTTCCGTGTCTGCGCTGCTGATTGGTTCCAGCCCGCAGCTTGAAACAAAGTGTTTGCAAGAATGCCAGAAGAATTGAGTTTGCTTTGAGGTTCTACAACTGGAGGACGAAGCAAACTCCGGTGGAGTATATTATGACCTAAGGTATTACTCATATTTGTTGATACACTCCTTAGTTCTGAAGAAATCCAAGAATCAGAGAACAGTAAGGAAAAAGAGTGCAAAAAGCCATTTTTTAGGGAAACTATATTTACCCCTCTAACTACTATATTTGCAATGTCTCCCTAATGTTTCAATTTTTGCAATGTCCCCTAATCTACCATTAGGTTGCAAATTTGCAATGTCTCATTGGCACTCAAAATGACAAACATACCCTAAAATAAATATAATAAAAAAATAAAAACAGGAAAAGGATGAAAAAATTCAGGAAAAAAAAAAAACAAACAAACAACAACAACAAAAAATGGTTTTCAGAATTTTTTGCTTCTTCTTTTTTTAGATTTTTTATCTTAAGGTATTTTTGTCATTTTGGGAAAGGAAGGACATTACAATTCCAATAGAAAATTGAAGGGTTACTGCAAAAATTAAAACATTGCAAGGACATTGCAAATATAAGGGTAGTTAGAGTGGTAAATTTAGATTGATTTTTTTTTTTTCTAAGTTGCCAATATGTAAAGCTGAAGCTGAAGTATGGTGACAGATTCTATACAAGATACAAATGGATCACACAAACTCAATACTTTCTACTTACAAGAATACAAATTTACCCTATTCTGATGTTGGTTACTAAGAAAAACTGGGAAAACAAAAGAAAAGAGAATTAAACTATCATGAATGGAAGCAACGTTCTTTATATGTTAGAATATAAATCAAATGATTAAATTCATCATTTCCTAACGGCTTAAGCTTTTAAAATAAGTGATGATTTGCCATGATATCAGAACTAAAGGTCCTGAGTTATATCATTGTCCCCTTGAATTCACTCAATTTCAATTAAATATTTCAACCTCACTAATTAAAGGAGAGTTTGAGCTCCCACTTAAAAAAATTGGTAGAATATAAATTAAATGATTAAATTCATTCACTTTTGGAATAAGTGATAATTAAACTTTAATCCCAAATGCAAATCTAAGTTTCTTTGTACATTTTCTCAGCAACCAAACGGAGCATTAATGAAAAACTAACGAACAAAAACGGTAACAATTCAGCATTTCTAGTCAATAATCCTTCAATAGTTCCCGGAGAAAGCCTAGATTTCCAAAACAATAAATGCAAGTAAAACCTGCAAATCTGAGCTAGACTATGATCAATTTAGAATTGATCAAATTCTTTAAAAAGAAACACAGATTCAATTAGTGAAAGTACCTTTGATCCGAGTTACGAACTAGAGAGAATAAACTCTCAGATTCTTGGAAAAGAAGCAGAGAGGTGAGAAGGTTGCGTAGCTTCGAGAGCTCCAAGCTCCGAACTCAGTCTGCCATTGCCGAGCTTTCTCACTGGTTCAATATTGGAAGCTCTTAGAAGCGAGGAACAGAATTACGCAAGTGACCATGCGTTTTATCACCGGAATTGGAAACGTGGCGACTTTCTATTGGACAACGAAACGAAAAAGTTCGGGAAATGGAGCTAGTCACGTGCGATATGGTGGGAAGACTGAGACAGAGAAGGCGTGGGGTCCGTGAACAGGGACGACTTTGATATTTTAAAATTGTTTGTCCTTTAATCGCCCTTGCTTTAGGACAGAATTTTCAGTAGTAGCCCTGTTTCTTTTGATATTTGCGGGATCTTTTGGTTTACTTTTTCTATTTTGTTTTGTTACTGTATCTTTTTTTCGTCGTTTCTACTGGCTCGTACCAGTTCAAGCAAGAGACATGGAGCAAAATTAAATTGGTATCCATTAATACAATTCATACCAATAAATATAATAATAGATAGAATCAAATAGTGGTAGGTTGAATTTGAAATAATATATTCATAAATGATAATGCATGATTTAAAAAGATGATGCAGAGGTCACATATGTTATATATACTTAAAAGATGGTTTTAAATTAATTAAACTTACGAAAGAGTGTTAGAAGGTATTACAAATTTTTCGGCACTCCTAACAAATTAATATCTCATTCTACATAATATGGGTAGTTTAATTATCCCATAATTATCTCAAAGGGGCCGTTGTCTACTTTTGATGACCTTGATAGCAGTTGAACTATCAAGAAAAACAAACAGTTGGGGTGACTAAATTACTTTTACAATGGCTAAAATGGTGATTATCCATTTTCATAATCGGCATGCATGAAGTAGTGATCAACCACCCTTAATAATTTAAGGGCAATTCGGCCACCTTCAGAATGGGCTATTAGGAGTAATTGAATCATTCAATAGATGCCATAAGAGCGGTTTGACCACTCCATAATTAGCCAGACGGGATGGCCGATAACCCTATAATAATTTAGTCAATTCACAATTACTCAATGTTAAAGAACTCTTCCTTCAATGAAAGTTTTCTCCAGAGAAAATTATTCAAACTTGATCTATAGAAGTACCATAAATTCCTTATTAAAAATACACATTTGTTTAATATATAAAGGACAATCCATTTCGCTGAGAGATTGAGACTTAAAACACGCACTAATGTATTTTCCTCCTTTTACAAGTCTCTGTAGCAGATTTAGATGCACTTCATTGTTCTCATCGATGGATCCAAGGTGCTGATCTAGATTCTTCATATATTATTATATGTAACAGTGTACCGTGCAGATATTATTGCATCTAAGACCCACCATTTTATATGGGAGGCCGGTCTTAAATATCTTCCTTCCCGGCCACGATATTTTTTTTATTTTGATTTAAAATAAGACAAGCACGGACGGTGTTGAATTTAAGAAATAAGTGATTGTTACAAAAAATAAAAATAAAGGGAAATAAGTGATGATTAGCTTTGATTATATGTAGGGCATGCTGCGCACCACGTAAGTGTAAGGATAACGAAGGGGATCGTTGAATATTTACAACCTTTCATACCAAAGGAAAGTTTATCGCAGATAGGAAAGGACGACATATTATTGTTTTGCGGACAGAATTTTTTTAGATAAATTTGTTGGTATATAAGAATTCTTTAAAAATATATTATTTTAGAGAATTTCTATCCTTGATTTGCGCCTGGCCACATGATCTAAAATGCGCACACATAAATTAGGGTGAGACACTTTCCCAACCACGCAAGCAATCCTTTATCCCTTTGGCCCAGCTGAAGGCTCCTTGGCGTGCATGCTTTTTTCTTGAAACGGTCGATAACGTACATATGGAATTAGAATTTCGTTTAGATTGTTTCATCGGATGATTGATGGATTGTCTCTGAGCCCTTGGATCATAAGCATCATCAAAGCTCCTTAGGATCAAGCATCAGGTTGTGACATGTGTGGGAGGCCCCACGTAGGAAAGAAGAATGCCAGATTTGAACAACTAAAGTTGTTCACAAACAAATCAGAGAACATCTAAAGTTGCGTTATGAAAGCCATTTGATTCCGAGTTTATCCAGCTGCTTTGGGAAAATTTGCCACCCAGAAGTCTCTTTAAGAGGATATGTTGTTCATTTTCTTTCTCTTTCTTTCTTTTTCTTTTTCTTTTTTTTTTCTTTTCTTTAAACTTCATTATTCAATGTGAGCCACTCACTTGTAATAAACTTTGTTTCAGATCTATCCGGATTTCGTCGGCAAGATCATAAACGACCTCAGTTTTTTTTTTTTTTTTTTTTTTTCATAAACGACCTCAGTTTGATCGTAATCTTAAAATTCTGTAATCTATTACAAATCAAATATTGTAATTACATAATTAAGGCAAATAATCAAGGCCAGTTTTTCTTAATCTTAATTTTATAAATCTTCAAAGGCAGTTGAGTTGATAGATACGACGGCTTAAAAACTAAGAGCATAGATATTTAGTTGTCTTTTGGGAACAACAGATGGCCGGTTTGCTCAAGCTTCCTGCAGAATGTTGTAATATATATAAGCTTCCTGCAGAATGTTGTAATATATATATATATATAGATTCAATACATCCTTAAAAAATTAAAAAAATTAAAAAAAAAATTAAAAATGAGGCTATAAAGGACATGGACATGAACCATTTTTTCAAAAGTTGTTCTCAATCGGGGCAATATTAATTTCGAGTTGTCAAAGTCAAGAAGTCCATCGAAACAATATAACTATTTTGTAACGCTTGCCCCAAAAATTGAGCATTTCTTATCATTATCTTTTGTTTCGTAATAGAAGTATTTACGAGAAAATATGTTGGTTTAGCATAAACTATTTGAGGGTTTAAATTGATCATTTCTAGAGAAGTAGAGGAAAACATATGTTGGTCTAGCATAAACCATTAGAGGGTTTACATTGATCATTTCTACAGAAGTAGACGGTCATCATGATTAACAGGGGATGGTTTATCATGTGGCCGGCAGATGTCAGCAATTCGAGTCTGCTTATCTCCAACTCGCAAACTTATGTAGAAACAAGACCACATTAAGACTAAGGGGACCATGGCCCCACTGATTTTCAATTTTCATTTTATTTTATTTATTAAATTAAATATGTTTTTTTAAAAAAAAAAAAAAAAAAAAAATTAAGGTTGGCCCTACCAAAATTAAGATTAACCCCTCATTGGCACCCTGAAATGAGAAATCCTAGTTCTGTATATATACTTAGACAATACAAGCTATACACGCACCCGCCCATACTTATATTATTGGTTTTAACTCTACTTTGCTAACAGAATAATGAGATTGGTAGTAATTAATCCGAAACCCTAACCTCGACTGCTAATGACTTCTTATCTTGTTAGAGGATGCGATAGCTACTAATTAGCTAGCTAGGCATGCAAGGAGATCGAGTACGTAAGAGATATTGGTTCAAAGTCTTCTTTATGTTACCGAAATTGTGACATATAAATCCATCACTTTAATAAGATTGAAAATGTCATCTATAGATGACATTTTTAAACTAGCTAGTTTAAAAATCCTATCTTGCTTTCAGCTATATGTTGCAGTTTTTTATTGATTTTTTTTTTATCCAAATTTTTTTTTTTTTTTTTAAAACAAAAAAACTTTCGTATTTCATTCAAAAAAAGATCTAGAATATAATAGCTCTAACATCCCAGAGCAGGGCCGGCTCAACGTATTTTGGGGCCTTAGGCAAAACTTTGAAATTAGGCCTAAATTTTTTTATTTTTTTTATTTTTTTTATTTTAAGTAACAATTTTTTTTAAAAAAAAAAAAAAGTAACATATATATACCATGCCAGCCGTTTTTTTAAAGTTTTTCATATCCAGATACATATTTTCTAATAGACATGTTTAATTAAAAATACTAACAAATTAAACAAACACTATTTATCAAAAAAAAAATTATGACTATAATAAAATAAATGACAAAAATAGAACAATAAAACCTGATTTGGTAAAGGAATTATAAAGCAGTTTTTGGAGATAGGACAAGAGACTCAGTCACTCAGAGTCGGAGAGGAAGAGAAAATGATGAGATAGGCAGAGAAGAAAAACTCAGAAAAGAGCAAGCAAAGAGGAGAGGTAAAGTGGCAAATATAGAGACTCTGATATTTAAAATGCCCATAGTAGGCTTACTAGGCTGACAGCAGTTTATATTTTTGGCTCTTGGCTTTCCCTAGATGGCTAAATAATTAATATAAAATAAATGGTAATATTTTATTTCTCACGTTTATATTTTCTCATCAAAAAGAAAAAGTTTATAGAAAGAGGCTAAGAGGATGAGTGCATGATGTAGGCGTGTACTGTAGCGTCAGGCGTGTACTGTAGCATCAGGAGCTCTAGGGAATTAGCATGTAATGATGTAAGGCTTTAATGTTTTGTCTTTTTTTTTATTTATTTTTTGAATTATTTTTAAAATTTATAGTGGGCTTATTAATTGGAGTCTTATTAAATTGAGGCTTTAAATTTTGATAAAAAAAAAATTTTAGGCCCTATTAAAAAAAAATTTGGGCCTTCAATTTTTTTTTTTTGGTCCAAAATAAATTTTTTTTTTTTTTTTTTTTTTTTTTAACTCAAATTTTTTTTTTTGGGGGGCCCTAGGCGAGGGCCTAACTCGCCTAGGGCCTGAGCCGGCCCTGTCCCAGAGTATAACGCTCTTATATAACATAGCCCAAAGATTTGTTAATACAACATCATAGATACAATCAGTAAAATCTCATAATAAAAAACTATCTATGACAACAACTTCTGCTAATCGATGCACAACTTCTCTTATAGAACTGGTCTGTTTCAGCTTCCAAAAGTAGACTAGATTTAAGACATGAATAGCCCAAATTTCCTTAAAATATTATTTTACACGTCATGAGAGATACCCCTCATACCGAAACTATCTCTCCTCAGCGCAGAGGCTAGGAGCAAAAACGAAAATACATAAAAAAATAAAAAAAAAATTGTAAAACACCTTACTCCCATTGGTGACATATATAGAAACCGGATCGGCAATTGGTGCAATTAGACCGGCGCGTGGGAGATTTTATTAAAACTAGCTACATCGAAAATCACATTAATTAGCATGCATAATGAGACAACATTTGAAACACGTAACGGTCGACTTTTCGTCGGACCCCAACAACATGCATGCCTCAATTAATGGTTGCAGATATGGTTTTTCTATAAAAGGCAAAAATGGTACATTAAGAAATACGGTGAAAAGAAAGTTGGAGAAGATTTTTTTTTTTTTTTCCTTTTCCTCTTCCTCATCAGTGAATCAGAGTTGATAGATACAAACAGTTGCTAGCCATGTGACGCAAGAGCGCATCGGTTTTGCCAAGGGGATTACTCCTGCCGGATTCAGAGAATGTGTCGTCGCACGTGACGTAGTCATTTAGGGCGGCGGAGAGGTTGATGTTAAGGCTGGCCTTGTCACGTTTCCTGAGGTTTTGTAAGCACGTGTTCAGGTTGTAAATGGCATCGTCGAAGTTCTCTTTACAGGATTTCGCGTACGGGGACTTCCCTAGCCTATCAGCCAACCTCATTGCCTGACGGCTCTGGAAAATCAATTGGTAAATGGCCGACCCCACGGCGGCACGAGCGTCGCTTTGCCCCCTCACGATTGAGCGGCAGAGGGGCTTGTAGTCCGCTTTTCGGCAGAGGTCGCGTTTCCCGATGCGGAGGCCATGAGCGTGGCCGTGGAGGAGGAGGCCATGACCGTTAGTGTTGCCGGCGAGGAGGACGGTGGTCGTTGCCAGAAAGACCAGTGAGAAAGAGATGTAGTGCTTGACAGCCATTGTTTTTAACCACGAGGTTAGTTTTCTTTCTTTAATTTATCTCTTTGTCACCGTCTCTGACCCCATCACGTCGGAAATATTTTTGTTATGGTTGTCAATTGATGTATATATATAAGTGTTCGGGCTACCGTACACGCCTCTCTCTTTTTTAGGTTGTTTTTCCTTTTTTTTTTTTTTTTTTTTTAAGAGCAAAAATGTTTGTCTAAAAAACTAATTAACTGTTTTTTGAACCTTTTTTTAAAAAAAAAAAAAAAAAATTGAGAGGACAAAGATGGGTCGTTTTGTGAGGATTGCCTTTATTATAGCAAGCTTTTGTTGTCTAATTATAGCTTTTTAAGAAACAAAATGAAACCCTCTTTTGGTTTTTATTTTTTTTTATAGAATTTATGGCCATCAGTTTTTCCATATTAATGTACGTCTATATCTAACTCTGGTGTGAAAGAATAACACCCTCCCCAAAAACAAAACCAACAGGGGACTCAAGGGATTGGAAATACAGTTGAAGATCTGACAATTTTTCTTCTCCTTTGGAATTAGACAGCTTTAATAGAGCCTTTTTGCCGGAACAAGAGCTTATCTGCCCGACCAAATTATTCAGGCAAGTAATTTCTCTAATAACTCCTTACAATAAAAACAAAATTTAAACGGAATCCCAACCCGTTGAGTAAGCAAACTAATTGTGGTTCAATTTGCTTGGTAGGGTAGGGTAGGGTGCGAACTATAGTGTTCTATTAGTTTGATAATTGTACGGCTAATAGTCCTTATTGTACAGGTTTGTATTGTGAACGTTTCTCTGCATTTTTATTCCTTTTAATGCGCTCAAGTAGTTTAATGTAGTGAGATATATAGATATGTGTAGTCTGTAGACAAATTTTAATTTAAAAAATTAATGGTTAGGATTAAAAATTCTAAAAATGATAAAATACCTTAATAATTATGAAGAATTTGACCCATTTGATTTGTGAGGTTGAGCATCTTATGTCTAATTGTATAGCCTTGCATGCAAGCCATAAACAAGATTTTTGATTGGTGAGTTTTTCATTAAAAAAGCTATTAGAATCCTGAATTAATGGATTCATGGAGATATGATTCATATGAATGAGTGGACAATCAACAATGGACAATCCCGTAGCAAGTAGCAAGTAATCAAGCCCATCGGGGCCCATCCTCTACCTAGAGGGCCCAGATTCAAACACTATAATGGGTCTATCACTCGTAAACTAGGCCGTCAGCAGTGGCCCATTAGGTAGACTAATTGGATACCTAAACGATAAGGATGTAATGGAGGGTCAGAGACAGATGAGATGATTTGGGCCATTTGGCTGAGGCCTGAGGCTGAGGCAAGAAAAAAAGATGCAAATTTTTTTTTTTTTTTTTTGCCCTTTTCTTTTTGATGATATGAGAGTCACTAGTAATTTTAAAAATCACTCTTATATTTTTCTTGTATCACTTAAAGAATGAGATAACTTTTAAACTTATTATTTGATCAAAATTTAATAATAATCAATCAAAACACTAATGATAATTTTAGAAGTCATATCATTTTTTGAGTAATAAAAAGAATACAAAAGTGATTTTTAACATTACCCGTTTTTAGACCATTTATTTTAAATTTAATTGTCCAGATTCAAATTATTGCACCTCGGGACACTTCCCAAGCATCAGCTGGGAATGTGTGTGAATCCAATTACACATAGCCCTTTTGCGGATCTATGTGAATCTGTGTGAATCCAATTATGTATCTGTGTGAATCTTGAGTGGATCACAAGACAAATGATAACTTTGGGACCAGTTTCATGTGCTGAGACAATTAAGAAGGTCAATGGTCCTATAGTACATGTTGAAAGTAGCATTGCCACATCATCCCATTTCTGGAGGACCCAGTTGTTTTATAGCATGCCATTAAAACCTGATTTTTTTTTTTTACCTCACTTAGGCGTATTGACTCTATTTAACTCCACTAGATAAAGTTTTTTTTTTTCTTCTCTAATTGGATCCACCAATCCAAAACTTGATTTGGCCGAGAAAGTTGGTCCGAAAACAATGCATGTGCACTAATGGACTAACAAGTCAATTTCTTGCTAATTAATCATCTTTTCTATCCCGAATGTGCTTCTCGTGCCTCTTTTGAGTGATTTTTAATAATATTCCAACCCAATCTAGGGATAATAGAGGGTGACAAGTTAATCACATCATGTTTTTTTTCACCCATTAATGCGACCAGCTTTTAAATTGGAAAGGACACCAAAAAAAATAAAGAAAGAAAGAAAGAAAAGGACACCCAAATATTCTCTGATTTCTTTAATGTTCTCTTATAATCAAATCAAACTATTCTCTGATCCATCCTCTTTTGAATGTTTTGTATCCTTTATTTGTTTCTCCAGTGGAAAACTTTTATCTAATCAAATTATGAGAAATGCTCTCTCAAGAAAATTGCATAAAAGCTTACCTCAATATTTTTTTTTTACCAGTTTCATTAAGCTTGAGGGAATGTGTGACTTCCATCCGAGCATGAGACAATTTTTACCCTATGATGCACTTGGAGTGTGCAAATCAATCGAGTACCGACCGCCACCAACGTGCCACCTATAGCTAGTGGCTAGTAGACAATAAGAAAAATCAATACTAATCATAGTTAGTTCGGTAGGCCATAAAGATTATTTGGAAAGTCGGTTTTCAAACCGACAAGATCTATTTTTTTTTTCTTTTAAAGAAATTAATCAAAATGACGTCGTCTTATCTCCCTAAATATTCAGTGCTTGTGAAAACCCTATCTTAGTTTCTGTAACTTAATCTCTCTCTTGCCATCCCATTTCCTACTTGTCTCTTTTCACCGTCTTTTTTCTCTCTCTAATGTTGTTCCCTCTTGGCACCGCGGCTGACCCACCCAATTTGGCCGTTATGGGATGGAACTAGTGGATTAATTCTGCTTGATTGGTGCTAATGTTGGATTTAATTGTGTTTTGCACAATTTGCAGAAGTTTAGCCCCTTGGCTTTCCAAGGAGAGTTTAAGCCATTTTACTGCTTGTGAGCCAGTTCAACTGGGGATATTTTTGTTGGTTTGGCAGTTAGAATTATCGAAATGATTCATGATCGTCATTGAATATTATTGGGCCTGATCATTTAATAAGAAAATAGCCAACAAAGACAATGGAAATGGTTGAACACTATTAGAACCGTAGCTATTGAGTTAGTGTCAAGATATGGTGCTTGTATGGATTTTATTTATGTGTTTATTGCCTACATATTGCTACCACCACCGCCACCAACTTTACGGTGACGGTTAATTTTAGAAAATTTAATGTTGATGAAATTTATAACTTATAAATATTGGGCGGTGTGGTAAATGAAATGCCGTTATCGCCACCGATTTAACTAATACTCACCCCTACAAAAAAACAAAGAGCCATTAAGGCATGGAATAACTCAATAAATAAAAAATTTACCAACAAAAGCAACGGAAATGGCTGATTACTATTAAAATTGTAGCTATTGAGTTATTGTCGGGCTAAGGTTCTTGTACGAGTTTCATTTATGTGTTTACCGCCTACAAATCACCACCGCCACCAGCTTTACGATGACGGTTGTGATAACATTTATAACTTATAAATATTAGGCGGTGCGGTGAACGAAACGTTATTACCGCTACCAATTTAACGGACACTCACCCCTACAAAAAAAACTAAGAGCAATAAAGGCATCGAACAATTCAATAAATAAAAAATTGCCAACAAAAATAATGGAAATGCCTTATTACTATTAGAACCACAGCTATTGAGTTAATGCTAGTGTAAGGTGGTTGTATTGTTTTTCATTTATGTGTTTACCACTTACATAACTTTACGCGATGACCGTTAATTTTGGAAAACTTAATATCTATAAAATTTATAACTCACTAATATCGGATGGTGTGGTGGACAAAATACTATTACTGCCATCAAGTTAGCCGACACCCACCCTTGCAAAAAAAAAAAAAAAAAGGAGGAGGGGGTGGGGGGCCGTTCAAGCATCACAGAACTCAATAAATAGAGTTCACAAATATCCTTTGTTGTTTCTCTTATGATCTGCGTTGACTGTCCTTATCGAAACGATTCATGAACCTCATTGAATATCCTTGGCCGATCATTTAATAAGAAAGCCAAAAGAAAATTGTATTTCCAGGATTCTCGAGTAGGAGGCCACCTTCATATTTTATTGCAAAATATTCTTCTCTTGTTTTTCTCTTTGTAGGCCTAAGCTTGACGAACCATATATGCTACTCATTCATTGATTTTCTGTCTATTCTTTTGATTGGTTTATCCCATTGAAAGTTGAAGTATTGATTTTTTCTACAAGTATCTCTTATGTTATTTTTATGCTCTCAAAAAATGATGTGACTTTTTAAAATTATCATTAGACTTATAATTAATCGTTATCAATTTTTGATCAAATATTGATAATTATCATTAGACTTATAAAATTACTAGTAAATTATACTCAAGTCTTTTCTTACACTCTTTAGCAACCACAAAGTCTTATAATATTCACCCGAAAAGTCTTTTACAATTATTAATTTAATTGATCCCACGAATATTTGACCCTGTTTAAGTGTTCAACCACAAAGTTAAAAACACGTGGATAGTTGACTGCCGCCACATGATGCTTCACAAATTTCATATCTGTATTAACAATCGCAGAAATAGATGGTTTAACATAAATCTAAAAAGAATGTTAGATTTATGTTACTGAGGTGCTTTAATTTGCTTTAACAAATATGTTGGAAGTAGAAAGGGATTGAGAGGGGATGGAGATGGCCAACAAATTAAAAATTGTTAAAACATATATATATATATATATATATATATATAGGGTAAAACAAGATAGCACACGGCGTGCTATGCACGCCAGTGCAAATTTTTTTTTTTTTTTGTATTAAAATATTTAAAAAAAAAATTTTGCTTCACGGCGTGCGTACTCCCAATCACGTCTCATATATATATATATATATATATATATATATATGTATATAGTTTGCTTTCACATCTCAAAGTTAAATTTTTAGTTCTGTCATGGATAGAGGTAATTTTATATTATTTAATTAAAGTTCGGTGAAAAACTTTGTTAAAAAATGAGCAATACGCATGAAAATATTGAGAGAAGAGTAAGAAATTTGATTAAGACACATTAATTATTGGTTGTTTGTGTTAGAATATACTGTGTGAGATTTGATATTATGAGAATATATTTGTATTGATTGTAATTAATATAACCAAATCAGAAACATTTAATACTGATTTGATTTTATCAATCATATATTTTTGTATCCTCTCCACATCTCTATAAATAGGGATCATTTGTATTGTAAAATATTTCATTGAATAAATAAAAGCTATTCCTTAGGTCTTTATCTGTGGACTGTAGATGTAGGTCATAAACCGAACTACGGAAAAATCTTTTGTCTCTATTCGATTTTATTTCTGCTATTTATTTATCTTTTTATTTTATTATGAATTTTTTTCATGGTTTTAGAGTCTATCATAGGATGAATGAGCCCACACTACTTACCCCGTGACAAGGACCAGAAAAAATATTAGCCTGCACGTGAGGGAGGGTATTGAGGAATAATCTCACATTGTTTGTAGACAAAATCTTGGACATATTTATAAGGAGTTAACAACTCTCTCTTATTAAACCGATTTTATGAGATGAGTTAGGCTTACGAATTTTTTCAAATGTTTCCGATTTGATTATGTCAATTACAATCAATACAGATATATTCTTATAATATAAAATCTCACACAATATATTATAACAGTTTGTTGTCCTGAAAAAGAGAAGGGAAAAATGCAAAATCGCTCTATGTGATTTACTTGATTGGCAATTAACTAATTGTAGTATCAAAATGAACTCAAAGGTCTTAAAAGTATGCCAAAAAAATAATTTAGTTTCTACAGTCAAATTCCGTTCATTGACATAACAGATTATGATAACATGAAACGTTAAAACTAATAAAATTCTGAACTTGTCATATTTAAAAATTTGATTGTGTGGACTAAATTGTTTTTTTGACATATCTCAAAGACTTTTAAGTTCATTTTGATACCATAGTAAACTAATTGTAAATCAGATAACTACAAGAGACTAATTTTTCATTTTTCCAAAAAAAAACAATTGCATATAAGATTCTCATGACAGACAATGCTATCAAAGCACCGCACGTTCTCAGCGATCTCGCGATAGTCAACGACTATTAACGCCCGTCCAGTAGTAGCATGATACTGATAGGCTGATAGCATCTATTTTCAACGGAAATCTTAGAATTGCATCCAGCAGCCAATGAAAGATCAAACTTTCACGCACAACGTCCCGCCAACAACTGCCCTTTCACACCGTTGAATACCAAACCATCCCTTCGCTCCAGTAGAAGAATGAGACTCGGCGGATATGCACTCTGTTTTCCCCTGCTCCCAACTTGTCTTTTCCACCCACAAACGGTCATCTCATCTCTCAATCAACACAAATATCATCAATACACTCCACACCTCCTTTGCGTCTCTTTATCAACTATTTCATCTGCCATTTTCTCCATTTAGAAAGCTCCATATTCCTTTCTTGGATTCGGATCCCACCCATTTGCTTTCAAATGAAGAGATAAATTTGGTGTCATTTTTTTTTTTTTGCAAATTCACCATTAAATTTATGAAATTTAATGCTCAAATTACTAATAGTCCAAATATATTGCCTCCCTGGATTTAGAGAAAGTCAAGAGTCAACAAACAAGCAAGTAGGAGAGGTTACCTCTACATAAGGACTAGCTTGCTCAATCAATTCCAATTCCAAAAAACAAACATGGAAGAAGAAACTCAGCCTCGCAAATTCGCACTTCCGGTGGACTCAGAGCACAAGTCCACCGAATTCAGGATATTCTCGGTGGCAGCACCCCACATGCGAGCATTTCATCTGTCTTGGATCTCTTTCCTCGCTTGTTTTGTGTCTTCGTTTGCTGCTCCGCCGCTCCTCCCAATCATACGCGACAACCTCAACCTCACATCCACAGATATTGGGAACGCTGGGATTGCGTCAGTTTCCGGGGCAGTCTTTGCCCGGGTTGCCATGGGCTCTGCTTGCGACATGTTTGGTCCTCGCCTTGCCTCTGCCTCACTCATCCTCCTCACTGCACCGGCAGTTTTCTTCACTTCCATTGTCTCATCTCCTACCTCTTTTCTCCTCGTCCGCTTTTTCACAGGCTTCTCCCTAGCCACTTTCGTCTCAACCCAATTCTGGATGAGCTCTATGTTCTCTGCTCCGGTAGTCGGTTCCGCCAACGGTTTTTCAGGTGGGTGGGGCAACCTAGGCGGTGGAGCGACGCAACTCATCATGCCCATTGTGTTTGCCCTCATACGCGACATTGGTGCAGTCAAATTTACTGCTTGGAGGATTGCTTTCTTCATTCCTGCTCTGTTTCAAACATTGTCAGCATTCGCCGTTTTAATCCTCGGACAGGACATGCCAGATGGGAACTTCTATGGGCTGCAGAAATCTGGAGAGAAGGCAAAAGACAAATTTTCATGGGTTTTCTATTACGGGATCACAAATTATAGAGGGTGGATTCTGGCGTTGACTTACGGCTATTGCTTTGGAGTAGAGCTCACAATAGACAACATCATAGCAGAGTACTTTTATGACAGATTCAATCTAAAACTCCATACTGCAGGATTAATAGCAGCAAGTTTCGGGTTGGCGAATCTCTTCTCTCGACCCGCAGGAGGGTTTATCTCGGATGCAATGGCAAAGAGATTTGGAATGAGGGGAAGGCTTTGGGCCTTGTGGGTGACGCAAATGATAGGAGGTGTGCTCTGTTTACTTCTCGGGCGTGTGAGCTCTTTAAGTGCATCCATTGTTGTGATGGTTGCCTTCTCTTTGTTTGTCCAAGCTGCATGCGGCCTCACATTTGGGGTGGTTCCTTTTGTCTCTCGAAGGTATGTTTTCTCCAATTACTCTTCTTTCTCCATTGATATCTGTTAAAATATAGCCTAAACTATGAAAATTGTTACTGATTCATGCAAACATCACCAATCTTCAGGTCACTGGGGGTGGTTTCCGGAATGACAGGAGGTGGGGGAAATGTGGGTGCAGTTCTCACCCAACTAATTTTCTTTAGAGGATCCAGATATTCAAAAGAAACAGGGATAACTCTAATGGGTGTCATGATCATATGCTGCACCCTTCCATTATGCTTGATATACTTCCCACAATGGGGTGGGATGTTTTGTGGTCCATCAACTAAAACGCACGCCACTGAAGAAGAGTATTATATGTCTGAATGGAAATCAAATGAGAAGGAGAAAGGTTTTCATCTACCAAGCTTGAAATTTGCTGAGAATAGCGTAAGCGAAAGAGGCAGAAAAGAAGACTCTGCAACCAGGCCCTCTGATGAGGCCTCACCAGCACATGTTTAGCTCTATAATGGCTAGATTGCTTTGCCAAATAACATGTGTATTTGTTTTTAATTAGCAAGTGCATTTCTTTGTTGTTAGCTCCAAACCTAGTATTTTGTTTTTAGATAGAGATCTTTATTAGGGCTTTTTTATATTTATGGTCTAAATTGCTAGTCAATTTAAGCAACAAATTGCTGAAAATTCAGATTTTTCGTTTCTTGGAGCGGAAATGGGAATATGTAACTATTGAATTTTCACATGAAAGCCTTTTGAAGCATCACTTCTAGAGAGACATTGACTCAAATGTGGCGTGCAGTAGTGAAAGTTGTTCTTGTCCACACCTTTACCTTCTGTAGTCATAAGCCGAGGCACCAGCCAAACAAGGAACTAGAATGTCACCAGGCTGATTACTATTAGAACCGTAGCTATTGAGTTAGTGTAGGCAAAGCTGCTTGTATTGGTTTCATTTATGTGCTTATCGTGTACAGATCGCCACCACCACAGCCACCAACTTTACGGTGACGGTTAATTTAAGAAAATTTAATATTGATGAAATTTATAACATATAAATATTGGATGGTGAGATGGACGAAATGGTGTTATCGTCACCGATTTAGCCGACACTCACCACTAACAAAAACAAAGAACCATCAAGGCATCGGAGAACTCAATAAATAGAATTCACATTAATCCTCTTTTTTTCTTTTCCTTTTATGATCCGTATTGAATATTCTTGGATTTATTGAAATGATTCCTGAACGTCATTGAATATTCTTCGGCCTAATCACTTCATAACAAAAATGCCAACAGCAAACTTAATGTTGATAAAATTTATAACTTATAAATGTTGAGCGATGTGGTGGACAAAATATTGTTACCACCACCAATTTAGCCCCAAAAAAGAAAGAAAGAAAAAAAAAAAAAAACAAAACAAAACAAAAGCCATCAAGATATATCGACAAATTCAATAAATAAAGTTCTCAATTAATATCTTTTTTCTTTTCTTTTATGATCCGCATTGAATATCTATGGACTTAGCAAAATGATTCATGAACGTCATTGAATAACTTTTGGCCGATCATTTAATAAGAAAGCCAAAAGCCTTTTACAATTATTAATTTAATTTTTTTTTTTTGTAAGTAATTATTAATTTAACTGATCACACGAATATTTGACCTTGTTTAAGTATTCAACCACAAAGTTAAAAACACTTGGATTGTTGACTGCCGTTGCCTTGATGCTACACAAATTTCACTATAACAGAAATAGATAGTTTTCAAAGTTTTTCTTTAAATTTGATTAAAATTTCCTTCAGTGTAGTCTCTTAAATACACGTGTCACATTTTTATTAAAAATACTTGTAATTTTTAGATGCCATTTGAATGTTCACATGAAAGTCATTCACTCAAATGCATAAAGCCGAGTCACCAGGAGAAATCCAAGTCGGCGTGCACGCCTTTATCTTCTTTAGTCATAAGCCGAGTCACCAGACAGCGCAGAGGCATTTTCATTGGGCTGGGTTGAGCCTTTGCCATAACCAGAATCCAGAAAGGAAGTTTCACTGGGCCGATTGGAGTTGTAAGGTGACCTATATACTATACAAGCTTCTCCCCCACTTCAGGCCCACAAGTCTGATTAGAAGTTCACTAAATTTCCTTAAAAACGGAGAAATTTTATTTTATGATTTAAATTTTGTTTTGTAACATTTAATTATTTCGTAATGTGACAACATATTACGAAAGTAATTTGTAAACAATAATATATATATATATATATACACACAAGAAAGTAATATGTTGAGTGATTGGAAAAGGCTGGCAGTGGGGGTTTTAGTGAAGCGGGGAGCGATTTGGATAAATTTTTAAGCCCATGCGCGTGCAGTGAAGTAATCTAAAAGGGTGAGTTGGGCGGTGCACGCACCACTCCCTGCACCCACCAAACCTCCACCAAACCAACTCAAAAGGCAACACTCAACAACTAAACATAAATAGAAAAGCAATTGACAAAATGGTATTTCATCATTTTTTATTGTTATTTCAAATCAACTATTAATTTGTCGAGAATTACCATAAAATTGAAAATAACAGCTTTGCAAAGGGTTGGACCAATGGGAGCAATGGGCCCTTCGGCCGGGCCCTCTAAGCCTTCTCACATTTGGATACTCTATTCGTGCTCTTATATGAACATTTTTTTTTTTGGTGTTATGAATTATTTGTTAATGTATTTGTATGAAAAATAGAAAATAAAGAGATTGTTAAATTACTAATTATTCAAAAAATTTAAACTAATAATTAAAAAGAATTACTTAATCATTACGTTAATAGAGATAAACAAATATAGACTTATTTCTTTTTCCATTAACCGAGTAAAATGCAGTATATGAAAGCAGTAATTAAACCATCGCCTTCTCATAGTTAAAAAAAGGAAATGAAGAAGGGAAGCAAACTTGAAAAGAAAAAAGAAAAAAGAAAAAGAAAGACCTAGAAAAAAACCAATTTTCAGTAACATACATTACTGGTAGCATGTGACCTGGCTACTCTTTTGACAGAAGCAGGGCTACTACTTCTTAAGCAATAGTCTATGCTTGAAGGAACCAGGGGAGCTCTCGATCTCCCATAAGAGTTCAAACACAAACCCTTTTGAAAACGTTGATTGCTGGGCGCCGCCGCCGCCGATGGCTTCAACTGAATATCAATCAAGTCAATGTCAGTGCACGGAATTTCGCTGCTACATGCCAAATGGATAGGCCGCTCTGAATACGTTCCAATTATCTGATCATATTTAACGCCAGATATTTCCACCGCTCTCGTTTTGTTCTGGCAGAGACCCTTGTCGCAGTAGAATTGGTCTATCATTATCGGGACCTTCACTTCGGAAACTTGAACATTTGTGAATGATACGTTCTTCACAGATCCCATGCCCCCCTGTTCCACGAACCAAAAATTATGAGATTAATTAATTAGTTTCTAATTAAATTTGCAACCAGTTAATACTCATGAAGTTGATTTGATACCTGCCATGTCTTGATCCTTACGCCTGATAGAGCATTTTGAACTGAGATATTCTCGACAACGATGTTGGAGACACAAGCAACGGTTTCGTCCTTCCCTAATCCTCCCAAACTGCAATTATGATTTTGGAGGCGGGGAATGTTAGATTATTATTTAGGAAAAATTCATTTATTTCTCTTAATCTTTTAACACTTTTGTAATTATACCTTTAAACTTAAAAAAATATCAATTTATGGTTACTATCTTTCAGATATTTACAATATCAACCATTCAGTCTATTTTCACAGTAATTTTGTAGACATCTTATGTATTTGGGATATTTCACTAATTAAACGTTAGGGTTTAATGCTGAATTTGGACAAAAGGGTTGACATTATAAACTTATGAAAGACAGTAATCTTAAATTAACATTTTTTAAAGTTTAAGGGTATGATTACAAAGTGATGAAAATAAAAGGTGGTAATTAAGTGAAGTTTTTCATATTATTTATGAGCTTAAGATAATTAGTAGTAGTAATTTAAAATAATATGAGAGGAGATACCTAATACCATGTCCAGGGCCACAATTAATATGATGAAGATGGACGTTGGAGCAACCAGTTTGTATGGATACACAATCATCCCCTGTCAAAAAGAGAGAAAAAGAATTATAATGTGGGCAGCATTCATAATTTCATATTACTTAATAGTGAGCCCACGGCCCCACAGAAATGCAAAAGCAAAAGTGAGTTGTGTCAGTATTTTTTTTGTTTCAAAAAGTTAGTTTAGTGGGAGTTTACCGCCAAAAAGAGCCATCGAGCCAATCATTATTTTCTCAAGAAATTAATGGGGGGTTGATTGAAGGAAATTAAATAAAATAAAATGGTCGGTGCATGCTTATTCCATCTTACAATTTAAATAATGTTTTTCGAAAACGAAACCTAACAATTAAGAACAGAGGAAAAAAGAAACTTCTTGAGCTTGAGCCATAAGTGGTGGAAAAAAAAAAATAGAAATATTAGATAGAAATGAGTCTATTTTTCAGAGAAGAGGATTGAGATCCCAAAAATTTTCGAGTAATTCTAGAAGTCTTTCTATTTTTTCAAAAAATGAGGTGACTTTTAAAGTTATCATTTGATCAAAATTCAATACTGATCGATCACAAGGTGAATAGTAATTTTAAGAACCACATAATCTTTAGATAGATACAAGAGAAACTTGTGGTATTACTTAAAATTTCATGCTTGACTTGCACGCAGTTTGGTTAGAGACAGCAGAGAATTTCAAATGATCCTCATCCATAGAAATAGGTTTAAAAGTGACAAGGATTCCTTGCAATTTTGCAAGCAATTCAAGTCGTCCTAGTCGACCAATCTACCTAAAAGGAACTAGAATAAGGTGCTAATGCGAGCAACTCTCGGCACCCTATCCAAATCAATCAAAAAAAAAAGTGTAAAGAATTGATGTTAAGAGCATTTGCATTCGGATCAAATAAATTTTAGCCAAATCTTAAGTAAAAAATTACATTTAAAAAAAAAAAAAAACTAGCTAGCCCATGAATTAATGCTCTAAAGATCTCCCAAAACGGTCATACGTCATGGGCACCTGACAAATTACTACATAACTAATTAACCTTGCCCAGCGTGTAAAGCAAAAAAAGTTAAGGGTATTGGGACGTACGACAGCCTTAACAAATCTTCCTATATTTTATCATTTTATGGGTGAAAGAAAAAAAAAAAAAAAAAGATTCAAATTTGTGGCTTGCTAGCTCTTACCACAACCGATATTAGAATGCTGAATTTCTACGTCGTGGGTGTTTTGCAGGTGAATCCCGTCGGTGTTCGGGCTATCCTCTGGCGTAGAAATCGTAATATTGCTAACTTTGACACCCCCACAGCTGTCAAATTTTAAGTGGCACTGTGGACTGTCTACGATTTTGATGCCGCGAACTGTGACATCATAGCTGGAATAGAATCTCAAAGCCTATATTGGAGATCAAGAAGAAGATTAAAATCACAATCTGCGTATAATGACAACTGACAAGATAATGGTGAGAAAATAAAATTAATATCTTACGTACAGTTGGTTTGGTTTTTGGAACGTGCTTGGATTTCTTCTGCGAATTGCATGGATCACAAAGAAGCTGTTAATTAATGGATTTTTTTTGGCGTGCATATTAATGGATTTGAGAGGATGTTATATATATATATATATAAATAATATAATATAACCTGAGTATAATGGATTTGAGAGGTACGCCACCAATTAGAGCCTTGGCCATCAACAGTACCAGTGCCTTGAATGGTAAAATTATGTACCCATTTGAAATTTATCCACTGAAACAAACTGGATTTCGGCCATGAACCAACTTTTGCAGGAGCTAAGATAGTTCCATGGATCTGTTAACCATTTATTTGTTCAAATATATAAAATATTACAACTTGATAAAAAGAGAGAATATACTCTTCCTTTTTTTCTTTTTCTTTTTTTTTTCATTTCTTTATAAGTAAAATGAGACGAAAAGAAGAAAGAGAGAGCAAACCTGAAGTACGAGGTGAGGCATACAAGGGCCCTGAAGAGTAATGGGCTTGATCAGGAACTTGGATTCTGATGGGATTTCTACTGTTGCCCCAGCAAAGTTGCACGCAGCTTTCCATGCTGCTACCAGTGCCTGCTTTGTGAGAATTGATTAGGATATTAATTTTCAATATTGCCTTGTTCTTAATAAGAACATGTTTTTTTTTTTTTTTTGTTATTGTTTTGGATTACCTTAGAGTCGTCTGAGACTCCGTCTCCCTTAGCTCCAAAAGATAGAACATTAAAAATGGTGGAAGGGGTGGGATAAGAGCCATTATGATCAGGAAGAGGGGCTGGTGCAGGAGCTGTAAAATTTGAGCCGCGAGTAGTGTCGCCATTGCCACTCTTATTGTGAGATTTGGTCTTCCTAGTGTGATGCTTTCTTGCCTCAACTGAGATTATGGATATAATGACCAGAAAGAATATAGAAAAAAGAACAGATGAATTCTTATTGCTCTTCATTTCTTTGACTCTTTCTTGGAAACTCCCCTTAGAGAATATCGAAGAGAGAATTCAAGTTTGAAGGTTTAACGATATTACTACGTGCTTGAGAGGAGGAGTGGCCGTTTATATACTGTGCCCACCATGGAAATAGCCTTGCATTGGTTGTAATTTACATGGAGATCCTTCATTATTCGGTGGTTTAATTACAAAATTGACAAGAATGCCCTTGTTTTGGTGTTATCCAACCTCCTAGTTATTTGAATGTGGTATTGAGTAACAATTTGGGATCAGTATACATAGATTTATAGTGAATATATAGGATCTCGATCTCCATTAATTTCAAATGAGTTGGAGAGTATCTCCTCTAAAATATATTAATTAGATACTCTTAAATTCAAAGAAAATGGAGACAATCATTTTCCGTTTTCTAGATAATGCAAAATCTTGTTCTTTATCTTAAGTCAATTAGGTAATAAGCCTATGTATTTTTTTATTAAAAAAAAAAAGGAATTGATTCATATATATCAAGTATCAACGCGCAAGAGATTATTCACCAAAAAACTTATTTGCAAACTTAATTAGTTTGTTGGTAAATGTGTTTTGGGGTATTTTTTATTAGAAAATGTTAGGTGTTTTTCTAGTGTTCTCTCGGTGTCCTCCTGACTATGATGTAACTTTTAAAATTACTGTTGAATTTGAGATTATCATTATTAACTTTTAATCTATTGGTGATTTTAAAAGTCACATCACAATTTTATTTTTAAAAATGATTTTTTTATTTTATTATTATTTTGAGTTGTTTATTAAAATTTTTGGCTTTAAAACAAAAAACTAGGAGCGGAACTAGAATTTTAGGTGGGACAAATTAAGACTAAAAAAAAAAAAAAAAAGGTTTATAATTTTGCTCATATAAAATTTATAATTTTTGTTATAAAAATTTAGGGACTACTGCCGCCGCAAGCCTATACATAGTTCCACACTTGCAGAAAGCAAAAGACACAGAAAAAAATAAAGTAGATCACAAACATACCCTACTTAGTAAAATATAGAAAAGCATGCCATTTCTGGAGACAAAAAGTAAAACATGATCAGTTCTTCCTAGGTCACTGCTATAGTGAATGATAATGAATTACATTAACCATAGCTAGCTTTCATTGCTGGTTAGATACATAGCCACGTAGTGACGTAGGGTTAAACATGCGACCTAAAGCCCACTGGTGGTCTTTATCTCCACCAATTAATGAAAATGACCAAATTGCTTGAGTTATAGTACTATATCTTACGACGTTTGTGGATGACAAGTTGACAACGTTGTCATTTCAGCTACCTTCAATGAGATAAAGGAGCTCATACGTACCCACTACCCAGGTCACTATATCTTCCGACGTTTGGAAAAACAGGCGTATATATTAAAAAAATAAGTACCCTACTCACTTCTACTTGTTATATATCACTTCAATGCAAAGGCCAAAAACAATATTGGCAAAAGTTGGAAGGTCGGTGATCCTAGGTTTTTAAATTTTAGACAAATGAGAGTTGGCCATTGAAGCATTCACGTCCGGCCAGTGACCATGAGGGTCGTAGCACTTCCTTTTTAATCCTTAAAAAAATTAAGTGGGGGTTGTTTCATATTATATATAATAAAGAAAGTTGTAGCAGTTTTTTCAGTTAGCAGGTAAATTCGTTTTAGGCCATATTTTGATGATCAGAATGCGTTGTAACATCTTCAATTCCTTTCGTAGCCCAAATCGATGCTATGGTTGACAATGACATTGGCTTTCAGATGTAAGCTTTTATTTTTTTTAATGTACAAGCTAGAGAACTGGTGGTTTGCACGTTCTTGTGAGTGGAGATAAAAAGCAGAAAAAGGTCTAGGAGGAGTATTTAGTTCCATAGGCTGTCTGGGAATGTTGTTGTTGTTGTTGTTGGGATACTCTCTGTCGTTGTCTTCTTCTAGCACGCGGATGGGCCACACGTGGGACCTCTTGGGGCCATTCTTCCGCTGCTGCTATATATTCAAACTCTTTCACCTTTCCCTCAGGGAGGCAGGAACATACACACATTGGAAACTGCTATATATATATATATATATATATATATATATATATATAGTAATCTTACTTTCCCACGATAGCATTCCTTACAAGGCCCAAGTTGTGTCATTGATGTCCAACTTAGCCCATTAATCATAAAGGAGTCAAAAGTCTAGGCAGTGCCATTTTTTTTTAGCACCAGGGCTTTCCAAGTTCGCAAAAGCATGGGCCTGCCCATCATGCAACTTTTTGTATTATCTTCTTCTTTTTCTATTATTATTATTATTTTTTTAATTTTATAACATTTGTGCCACCATTTTTTTTTTTAAGGGACCATTCTTACTATATTTATTAATTAGTTAAGAAGTGTACAGATTATCCTCCCCTCTAAAACCGAGGAAGATCCTCTCTATTTAATTTCATTTGAAATAAATAGGATTTCTTTAATTACATTTAAGGGGTATTTTTGCCCAATTAAAAATGGAGAGGATCCAGGTCCCTCCAAAACATACATATAAAAAGTTTTATTGAACTTAAATATCTTCATGTTTTTTTTCCTAATTAAAAATGGCAGGAGTGGGTGATTAACTGTGGTTACTCTATCTAAACGTAATCATAATAGTGCATGTCCACTGAAAACTGCTTATGAAAGGTCTAGCCGATAAAAACTACACACAAGCGCTCTCTCAAAATCAATTGAGTTATATATATCATAACCTAACTCTACCAGAACAAAGATTATTAAGAAAACTCTTCACCATGTACTCATGGAGAGGCAAAATTGTCTTAAAAAACGAAATTACAATTTTACTCCTTAATTTTTAATAAACCAGTTCCATTTGAAATGAAGAAAATCCTATCATGTACGCATGCACACCTTTACTCTTTCAATTTACTTTCTTTCCTACCCATTCTAGAATGTATATAGTATTGTCGGACTTTTGGTGGGCATCTCTAATCTCCTTAGTCCTTTCAATCTTGTTTTAAGTGCTTCGCCGTATGACTGTATCAACATTGAATATGTACCATCCAAATCCATATATCAATTCTCAATAGGTTTTGTTGAACTTGAACCCGTGACATATACTTCCAAGTCATTTGTGGTCCACTTTGTAGCTAGCTTCAAAGGTCAAGGTCAACTAGTGGATTTGGCTTTTTATATGTTCCAAATTTCAAAACCATTGGCTACGAGTACTACTTCCAAGATTTTTGAGACCCACTACTTCAATTATTCCCTCTCAAGTTTCAAGTACTTTCGCATTTGCTGATCCAAAATCATTTTCAAGTCAGGCACCCTTTCTTTACGATATGGTCAATAATATCCAGAAGAATGATAATTTTCGAGTAAATGCTACGTTGACAGCTACTCTGGGCCCCAAGGAAGCTTGGCAGCTTGATCCACAGAGCTTTCAGTTGTATATGTAACCGAAGATATTATTTGGACGTGATCAGGTTTGGGTTGAATGGCATATGTGCCCTTTTGCATACTAATAAAATTGATCTAAATAGTTGAGAATAAGTGTATATATATAAGTAAGTTGTGAATAGGTTTGGGTTGGATGAATTTGTACATGTTATGTTTTATACTCGTGTAATTATAAAAATGAGTAAAATCACAGTGGGTGGTACACTAACCACACTTGAAAAGGAAATGGATTCTCTTAATTGAAAAGTATCAATTTAGTACAATTAGGCCCCAAAAATAAATGGACAATATTATTCTCATAAATATTCTAAATAGATTCTCTTTATTTCAAGTGAAATGAAGAAGATCCTTTATCACTTGAAAAGCCTTAGGAGTGGCTACTCAACTACCCCTTCAAGACTTTACAAGGGTGGCCAACCACTATTGGATAGCCTTTGTGATTGATTCGGTTATCCTCAAAAGTCTTGATAAGGTAGCCGATAGCCAATCACAAAAATCGTAAAGAGGTTGTCGATTACATTTAAAAAGCATTAACAGTGGTTCAGTCACCCTCAAAATATTTTAAAGGGTGGCTGAGCCGCTCTTAAAATAAAGTCAAAAATACCCGAGACAAACAAAAGAGGAATACTAATCTTAAAAAATAAGAGGATGTTGAAGAGCCGTTTAATGGCTTCTTTGGCCAGGATCTCATTCTAGACGAAAGTTGTATTCTTTTCAGACTATGATCGCCCACTCGATAATCTGGACACGAACTCAAATCCCTTCGGCTGAAATGGATATTCTCAAATCCTTCTGAATTTGAATCCAACTTTATCGTTAAGTTTTCGTGAAGTCAAAGTTTTCCACCGAATGCAAACAAAGACTGATACACCATCCGTCGTGCAAATTAGGCTACTCCCTCTTTCTGCCGTTAACAATTTTTTTTTTAATTTCGCTTTTACGGGGGACGCGTTACCTGAAACTCTTTTCCTCCTTTTTGTTCGTCACTTTGTTTTTTATGAAATAAGTTTTACAAAAGTGACAGATGTATATACGGAATGCGGTATGTCTCCAGCCTCCAGGTTCCAAAGTCCCATTGCAGTCGGTGTGGTTTGTAATTAAAAATAAAAATTGCAGTATTAATTCAACGCGTGGCCCTTTGTCTTTAAAGGGTCGCCATTTCACTCCCTTTGCTGTCACCACGCTGTCTCTGTAGCACTCCCGGCCACGGTTGGGTGGCGGGACCCGCTGCGGTTTATGCTGACTCGTTTCGCTGTGATAAACCGGCGATTGAATTCGGAACATCGAAAGCAATTTCACTTCCGTCAAATACAATTTCAGCACGTAAGTTTTTCTCGCTTCCCAAACACCCATTTAAGAGGTTTAATCAAATACTCAACAACTTTTTTGATCCAGCTAGAATGTCTCGTGGCCGCCTGCTCTTACTTCTCCTCCTATTCTCGTGTTTCTTTGTACATCAATGTCTTTCCGACCCAAGAGCTACCGAGGCTGCTCGTGTATGCAGCAACACAACTGCCTTAGCGCAAGACCGCCCAACGTTTGTCGGATACTTCTTGGCAGCCATGGACACCTTGACCTCTCTGATTGCCACCCAAAGATATGCCGCTGTTGTGAACGGGTCGGGTAATAACACGGTTTACGCCTTTGGGGAGTGCATGAAAGATCTTACTCAGACAGACTGTAATCTCTGCTTTGCCCAGTGCAAGACCCAGGTTCTCAGGTGCCTCCCATTTCAGAGAGGCACTCGTGGCGGCAGGCTTTTCTACGACGGGTGTTATCTCAGGTACGATGACTATTATTTCCTAAATGAGACACTGAGTTTGCAAGACATGTCCGTGTGTGGGAACCAAACATTTGTTGGGAATGATACTGTCTTCAGCGCCAATGTTAACCATTTGGTGAGGAATCTGAGCTTGGAAGCACCTAAGAATGATGGGTTCTCTGTGGGGTCTGTGAACAAAGGAAATGTGACGGTTTATGGGTTGGCTCAGTGTTGGGAGTTTGCGAATCGTACCGGTTGCGAGGAATGCTTGGCGAATGCGGTCGCTAAGATCGGTTCGTGTGCTCCGAAAGGAGAAGGAAGGGCCTTGTTAGCTGGCTGCTACATGAGGTATTCGACCCAAAAGTTCTATTATAATTCGACTGAGCCTGTTGAAGAAAGTAATCGAGGTGAATCTGGTTCCCCTGAATTTTTTTTTTTCTTTCCTTCTCTATAGGTACCAGAATCAAGATTCAATTCCACCATTTCAGTTGACCCAAAAAAAAAAAAAAAAAAAAGTGAAATTGGAATTAGGCCAATATGATCAAATTATATGATTATAGATTGTTTGGATTGGATATAGCTTTTGTATTATCTTAGCTTGGTGTAGTAAATGATTGGCTTCTATTCTGATTAATGATGGTCAAGGTGTAATTAATACATCTTATCTGTCTTAGGACGCCACTTGGCTATAATTTTGGCTGCAACATCTTCTTCTGTGGCTGTTGTTCTGGTTATTGCAACGGTTGTTTTCATTGTGAGGAAGAAATTAAGAAAGAAGAGGAGAGGTACCTATGTTTGATATCTAACATTCTGAAAGTTCATGTCTGGAGTATTAAGTTCATGTTTAGCTTACATTGATCTGGCATTTGTTTCAGAGAGAAAGCAACTAGGTGCTCTGCTGGCCACCGTGAATAAGTCCAAACTCAATATTTCATATGAAATTCTTGAGAGGGCCACAAATTACTTTCACAATTCCAATAAGCTAGGACAAGGAGGATCTGGTTCAGTTTACAAAGTAATGTCAGGTTCCATCATCTAATTTCTTCGAGGGAATCGGATCTTTTGCACATTAAACTAACTAGGTCGATTTCTTTGTGTCAAAGTAGGGAGTTTTGCCAGACGGACAGGTTGTTGCCATCAAGAGGCTTTTCTTCAATACAAGACAATGGGTGGATCATTTCTTTAATGAAGTCAATTTAATCAGTGGCATCAATCACAAAAATCTTGTGAAGTTGTTGGGATGCAGCATTACAGGCCCCGAAAGCCTTCTTGTTTATGAATACGTGCCGAATCAAAGCCTTCATGATTACTTCTCTGGTTGTAATCTAACCTTGAATTCCCATGTATTTAAGATTAGTGCTCTTTCTCATTCAATTCTTATACTTGCGCTTCTTTTGGTTTGATTCAGCTAAAACTAATCGTCAGTTGCTAACGTGGGAGCTGAGGTATAATATCATATTGGGTACAGCTGAGGGCTTGACCTATCTTCACGAGGAATCAAATACAAGAATCATTCATAGAGACATTAAGTTAAGCAATATTCTGCTTGACAAGGACTTCATGGCAAAGATTGCAGATTTTGGACTTGCTAGGTTATTTCCCGAAGATAAGACTCACATCAGCACTGGCATTGCTGGCACACTGTAAGTACAAGGCCTTCTTTGGTTCAGAATAGCGTTTATCATTCCTGTGATTAATTGCATCTGAATGTGAAGAAAATTCTTCTTAATTATTTCTTTATGTTGCAATAACCCATATTTCATCATAATATCAGACCACAGTTTATGCAATGACATGCTTGTCTTGATGCATTTTATATGAATGTTTTTGTGAAACACCTCCTATCTGTCTTAGGTGACAACTCTCTTGATGCCATTGTAACATAGTGTTTCATATAATGTCTGTTGATTCAGGGCAAGATAGATTCAGAGTCAATCTTCTCATTATACACATGTAACTGTTCTTTTCACCATATAGTTATATGTCATGAATATATTAAGAGCAAATCTTTGTTGTATTATTTCCAAGTACTTCTTGTTAATAAGCATTACTTGTTGTAGCAGTTTACTCTTCCTTCTGTTCCATTCGTAGATTCACATTTGAATGCGTTATCGCTTATCACTGCTTACATATACATCTCTAATAGAGAGTCAACCATATTGCGTTTGTAGGGGTTACATGGCTCCAGAGTATGTTGTTCGTGGCAAGTTGACCGAGAAAGCAGACGTTTACAGTTTTGGAGTTCTTGTAATTGAAGTTGTATGTGGAAAGAGAAACAATGCCTTCTCCCAAGATTCACATTCCATCCTACAAAGGGTAATTCATTTCATTGGGGGAACATTTGCCAATCCCTGCTTTGGTAACAAATAATTCTCCTGATCTAATTTCTAGCCTGGAAAAATAACAAAGCCTTCTTTTACCTTTTTTACTGTTTTAAAGGTCTGGAGCCTTCATGGAACGGGTAGGCTATGTGAAGCTGTTGATCCTGTCTTAGAGGGTAAGTTTCAAGAAGAGGAGGCATCTCGCTTACTTCAAATAGGGCTACTATGTGTACAAGCCTCTGCAGAGCTGCGACCATCAATGTCATTAGTTGTGAAAATGATAACTGATAATCATGAAATTGCTCAGCCAACACAGCCACCATTTCTCAATTCTAGCAGTGCAGAAGTCAGCCAAAATATACCACCTCCAACTTACTATTCTCAGCCTGAGTCCTACAACAACTCTTCAGGGAACGACATTACGAATAGCGGGATTGAGCCGAGATGAACACTTTCTTCTTAACCCCTTGTACATTATTCCCTTACCTTTAACTCTGCCTTGCCATACATTCCACCAGGCGCCGCTGTTGCCAGCTTGAAGTCCTCTGATATGCAATTTTCTATCCAGTTTGTTAGTAGCACATTGGAATTTTTTGCTCAAATGATCGGCGAGAGTGACGACGGAGAGCTGTTTGTCATTGTCCCGGGAAGTCGGGAACCCTTGTGATTATATTAGGACTGCAAATTAAGTGATCTGTTACTCCGGCCTGCACCATCTGCTAAAAATACTGAGTTCGAATTAGGTTGCTGTCTAGTTTGACAATGTTTTAACAGCGTGGATAGAGCCGAATGCCTTCTGTATTCTTTTACAATGGATAATCTACATGTAAAGCTTATAGTTACAAGAATTTGTAAAAGAAAGTCTCATTGTCAAAATTTACAAGTATGGTAAATCTGAGAAGTGAAGTGAGAAGGGGTTGCATAATTTGACTCATACGCATTCAGACCTGCTGATAGAATTAAGGAGATTGAGAATTTGGAGAGTTTCAACAAAACCATAATATAAAATGGTGGAAAATCACTCGACCGACATCTTATATTCAATACTAGAATCGGTCTTTTTTTTTACAGCAAATTGATAAACAACTCCCAAGAACGTGTTTGGTGGCTTTCCTATTAACTTTGCTTATAAATAAGAAAGATCCGCCTAAATAATTGATCTATTTCATTATTTATCATTTTCAAATGGCGGTGATTTCGCTATTTCATGATTGTTATTTTCAATTTATAGTTGACTTCTTTTACCTCGCGCAACATGTGTTATATAACCACATTTCTTGGTTTATAAGAGAAATATTATATATTCCAAATTTTCTTTTCAAAGTTAGTTTTCAAATGATGTGTCACAATTTCATGAGTTGATGACACACTTCTCAAAATAATAAATCTCATTAAATGGTAACACATCGTTTGTGAACTAACTTTTGAGAATAAAATTTAGGATGTGTAGCACGCCTCTGTTTATAATCATATACAGATTAAAAATAAAAAAATAAACGAAGTAGGCTGATTTTACACTATTTTATGCTTACGAAAACTAAGCAAATACTATAATTTTTACTATGTTTTTTTTTAAAAAAAAAAAAAAAATTGAACTCAAACCATATTAAAAAAAAAAAAAAAAAAAAAAAAAAAAAAAAAAGATGATTGGGATAAACAATAATTGAGATGCTTCAATTCCATCTCATTTTATTTAAAAACAATGATTAATTTTTGAGTAAATTACATGACATAATTCTTTAAAATTTTTAAAAACACATGCAATTTTACAAATTTAATAATATATGAATATATTGCTACATCATTATAAATTTTAAACCACTTACCATCATATACGTGATTAAATATAATAAAATAAAATTTTAACTATAAAATAACTTCTCGTTAGTCCCCAAACACATTAAGATACATCCCAGCCAGCAATTCTCTTTCTCTAATTAAAACAGTGAACAAGGCCAGAATGGTAAATCTGAAAAGCAAGCCATATCCCCGCAGACGTGATATCTGAACAAAACGAAAGTCGTCGCAAGTCGCAGTCGGAAACCGCGTTTTTCCCACTCTTACCGTTCTGTCATTTTCTTTGGAAATTGAGAGGAAATCTTTCATTTCGATCCTCTCGCCTTGCCTTTTTCTTCTATCACTCATTTCTCTTGCACCATACCTCACACCTTTCAACTCCGGCCTTTCCTGATCAGTTTCAAGTTCCGGTTCAACCACAGAAGCCAATGCATAGAACGGTAAGTACTCCGATCTATAACCTCTTTCCATGATATCTGAGCTTTTTTCTGTCAATCTTGTATGTACGAATCCCTTAATTTTGCTTCCACTGGTGAAATAATATGGAAATTTTGATCTGTATTTGCCGATTTCATACACACAGCTTTATCCAAGTCCACCTTCAACAATGCTGTTACTTGAATAGATTAGTTTTGTTGATTCATAGACTCTGTTTTTCTTTTTCAAAATGATCGAGTTTAGTTGAATATATTTATCCTGTAATCATTATCTCCTATATTTTCATTTTCGCTTCATTTGCCATCTGCGGAGGGGATTATAGACGAATCATGATCTATCTGAGCGTATTCATTCTTAATGATAAGTTTAAATATTTTATTCATAGAGATATGTCACGGGCATTCTATAACAGTTTAACTATAACTTCTAGAGACAGTAACCATTTGAATCCCAGCAACCTTTTGAATCCCATTTTCTATTTCCGTATAATCCCAATTTCTGTTTCATAATTATCTCATAAAGTTGTCAATGATAGGATTGGTGGGGCCCAATGGGCTTGGATATTTATTGGAGGTAGTTATGGTGTGGTGGAGGCATTTATATTTTTGGGCCCGACTTTCGGTTCTGGAAATGTTCAGGTGCCCGCAACCACAGACATGTACGTTGTGGTTTGTCGTGGGGGTCTCTGCTTGCATCACAGTTCATGTCCTTCTGTGTCCCATTTTTCCAGTGTACGGGAAACACCTTACTTGCCAACTTTTCTATGGGTGGGTTAAGTCGTTAAGAGTTATTGATTGTGAAAACCTCACTTTTGGATTTTACCCCATACAATGCTTTCCAGTTATTTGCCCTGGCGTCACAACAGTCTGATTTGATCTATTAATTCGAAAAAGGACATCCAATTATCCGTAATTCCAAAAAGGTGATAATTATCCAAAAAGTGTGACATGTGGGTGTAGATTGAGATCCTTGAAATTAGGTGCTCAAATTTTAACAAAATTTAAGCAGCTTAAGAGAGAGAGAGTTACGGAGCCGACGGTGCCTACATGCCTGGAACACGTAGGTCCTGCAGCCCGTAAAATTTGGGCTGCCTAAATTCAAGGATCCTCATTGTGGACTTAGCCATTTCCTTGTGTGAGTCTCAGCTCAGCTGGCTCTTCTTTTGAGTGGGCTGTGAATGATGCTAGGAGTGTGAAACCAGAGAAATTTTTAACCAAGTGATGCAACTGTCACACGGGTACAATGCAATTGCCAATCCAAGACGTGCCTTTTTGACTCGGGGTGCTGGAAAACTGGTAAAGCAGTAACTTCAAACTTCAAGGACGGTGCCAAAAAAATCAATGCTATTAGTTTTATATGTTTTTGGCTTCAGTTTCAAACCCCTATGCTATTCAGGACTTGGGATTTCCCACCTATAATCATTTTTAACATGAATTTTAGCTTCCTATTTCATTTGAGAGATGCTGAATGTCGGATTCCCACGACTTGAATGTGAGGACTTTTGTGCTACCTACTAATGGTAGTTGCCAGCCTGGGTTGGCACAACAACCACACAATCAATATTAGGATTTAGAAATGCTTTATTATTGCTTGATGTTTTGCCGGTAATTGTCATGCGTTCTCCCAACAAATATTCTTTTCTGTTCACTTGTTCCATGCTCTTGCAGGTCTATACTGAATTTATTTCTTTTTGCCGCAGAGATCAGATACTACTGAAGTTCATTGTTGAATAGCCAGACAATCAGTAGCAGAGATAAACACCCAAAAATGAAGAAGGAATTCCCATCCCTTTCTTCTGGATATGTTATCTTCCTTGTTGTCAAGACTCTATTACTTCTAGAGACAGCAGTGGGAGATCCAAGAACCCAAACTGTCCAAGTAGCGTGTGGGCACCAACTTGAGCACAATGCCACTATCTTTGTTCCAAATTTTGTAGCTACAATGGAAAACATCAGCGAACAAATGCGAGTTTCAGGCTTTGGAGTAGCAGTGACAGGTTCAGGCCCTGATAATAACTTTGGCCTTGCCCAGTGCTATGGAGATCTTCCATTACTCGACTGTGTATTGTGCTATGCTGAGGCACGCACGGTGCTGCCCCAGTGCTTTCCTTACAATGGGGGTCGGATTTACCTCGATGGTTGCTTCATGAGGTCCGAGAATTATAGCTTCTTTCAGGAGTATAAAGGACCGGGCGACACAGCCGTGTGTGGGAATTCAACAAGGAAGAACTCAACATTTGAAGCATCTGTGAGAGAAGCTGTGACGCAGGCAGTGGTGGCTGCACCGAACCAGAAAGGCTATGCAAGAGCTCAGGTAACTGTTACTGGGGCAGTGAATGAGTCAGCTTATGTGCTGGCTGATTGTTGGAGGAGTTTGAATGCAAGCTCTTGTAGGCAGTGCTTGGATAATGCATCTTCTTCAATATTTGAATGCTTGCCTTGGTCGGAAGGGCGAGCATTGTATACCGGCTGCTTCATGAGGTACTCGGACAAAGATTTCCTCAACAAACAGCCCAGAAATGGAAGTTCAAGAGGTAAATGAATTAAAAGTCTGTCAAGGAGGATAACATCTCTAGCAGTAACTCTGGCCTGATCATGGGTTCTTATTGATGGACTTCTGCAGGTACCACAATAGTGATAGTAGTTTCGGTAGTGAGTTCGGTGGTTGTTTTGGTAGTTGGAATAGCTATTGGAGTTTATATCTGGAAGCGCCGACACATACAGAAGAAAAGAAGAGGTAAAAATGCTTATTTTGGAACAATGTAGTTATATTTTATCCTTTAGGATCATCGTAACTAATGTCTATGTTTTTATGGCTCCCTAGGTTCAAATGATGCAAGAAAGTTGGTGAAAACGCTCAACGACAGTAGCTTGAACTTCAAGTATTCCACAATAGAGAAGGCTACAGGAGCCTTTAACGACGCCAACAAGCTTGGGCAAGGAGGATTTGGTACTGTTTATAAGGTAGTTTCTCTGCTTCCACATCCCCATGACCCTCCCCATCCCCCACTCCCTTGACCATATGTTGTCTGAGATTTATAAGTTTCTTCCATCACATCACAGGGAGTTTTGCCTGATGGACGAGAGATTGCTGTCAAGAGACTTTTCTTTAACAATAGACATAGAGCAGCGGATTTCTACAATGAAGTTAACATGATAAGCAGTGTGGAACACAAAAATCTAGTCAGGTTATTAGGATGCAGTTGCTCAGGACCGGAAAGCCTACTTATCTATGAATTCCTACATAACACAAGTCTTGATCGCTTCATCTTTGGTGATTCTCTAGCTAATTCTCTAACCATGCTACTTATGAGTAAAATTGAAGTTGATATTTTATATGAAATCAACAATTTAAATATTCTTTAATTGGATGACAGACACAAACAGAGGTAAAGTACTAAACTGGGAGAAGAGATACGAGATTATTGTTGGGACAGCAGAAGGTTTGGTCTACTTGCACGAGAACTCCAAGATCAGAATCATTCATAGAGATATAAAAGCCAGTAATATCTTATTAGACTCGAGGCTTCGTGCTAAAATTGCCGATTTTGGGTTGGCTAGGTCTTTCCAAGAAGATAAGAGCCACATAAGCACGGCCATTGCAGGAACACTGTGAGTATCATATTTCTATTTGATATGTATTAATGAACATTTTAGCCCAATACAAGAACACGTATATTATGTTCATTTGTTCTCACTTCTCAACACTATAGTGATTTCTTTTTTATGGATTTATAGAGGATACATGGCTCCAGAATACCTAGCCCACGGCCAGTTAACAGAAAAGGTCGATGTCTACAGCTTTGGAGTGCTTGTGTTAGAGATTGTTACGGGAAGGCAAAACAACAGGAGCAAAACCTCAGAATACTCGGATAGTCTAGTCACAATAGTAAGTTTCAGTTCTTCCCCCTTCCAAAAATATGTCTCCTTTTTAAAATTATTGATTTTTTTATGTACACCCTTTAATTAAAATAACTCACTTCTACCCTTTTCCTTACTTGTTCATATGTTATGTTTTTTTTGGACAAAATAGACATGGAAGCATTTTCGATCAGGGACAGTTGAGCAATTATATGATCCAAATATGATGTTGCATAACCACCAGGACAGAAATGTGACGAATGAGGTTTGCAGAGTGATGCATATTGGACTTCTGTGCACCCAAGAGGCTCCATCATTACGACCAACAATGTCGAAGGCACTACAGATGTTAACAAAGAAGGAGGAGCACCTTCCTGCACCTACAAATCCACCATTTATGGATGAAGGGACCATGGAATTGAATGACACGTGCGAGAACCCATTTTACCCTTTCAAAGCAGGAATTTCTGATTCAATTGCCACCGTTGCCGACAGTTCTTTCTATCCCAGGTGACCATATTGCTACAATCTCCGGCAGTTCTTTCTGTCCCTGGTGAATCTAAGCGGGTTGAGAGTGGCTGTTTTCTCTGAAAAACCAGTGCTCATAAGTTGTCTATTGAAAGAAACCACAAATCTAAGATTGCAACCAGGCGTCAGCTTCTTGTTATTGGCATTTGGCAGTCGACTCAAGGAACTCGAGAAATTCTAGATATGTTAATGAGGGCTTCAACAAACAACTCTCCCAAGTTTGAGTTTGAGGAAGTATATAGATATGTGTATACAGACGTCTCAGCCTGTCTAACACAGGATATAGCTCCCTACATATCTGTCTTTTTAATTGTTTGAGATATACATGAGCAAAAAAGGAAATTCGGGCAACTATTGTGCCAATTGTTTAACATAACATACCAACCAATAAGAGTACATTATAGTTCTAGAGGGCTTACTCTAGTGGTGAACATAAATATCTAGTACCAAACTACTCGTAAAATCCTTATCTCTGTGTTCTCTCTTTCTTTTCTTTCCTTTCCTGTTTCATTTTCTTTTTAATTTACAAACTTGTTCATTAGTTTCAATACCCACAGCAAACAAACCGTCATGGAAATTTATGTTTTTTTTTTCCTCCAATAGAAAGAGGGTTAGGTATATTATGGACATCGGTCAAATACCAATGCCTGCCTTATTTTACCCGAAAGTCCAGCCAAGACCGTTTCCCATTTGTTGAAAAGTATGGAAAATTTGGTCTTTATTGGCCAATTTCTTACGCAAAAGACGAAAGCTTTATCCAAGTCCACAAGCTCTGACTTTGGCAACACCTTCAACAATACTGTTATTTGAATAGATTAGTTTTGTTAATTCATATACTCTGTTTTTTATTTCAAAACGAGTTTTGTTTAACATGTTTATTCAGTAATTATCATCTTCTATATTTGACATCTACGGAAGCGCTTATGGATGAGTTATTCTTTGAATGATTGAGAAATGATGTAACTAATCCCAAAAATGAAGAAAGAATTCCCATCTCTTTCTTCTGGATATGTTATCTTCCTTGTTGTCAAGACTCTGTTACTACTAGAAACAGCAGTGGGAGATCCAAGAGCCCAAATAGTCCAAGTAATGTGTGGGCAACAACTTGAGAACAATAGCACTCTCTTTGTTCCAAATTTTGTTGCTACAATGGAAGATATCAGTAAACAAATGCGAGCATCAGGCTTTGGAGTAGCAGTCACAGGATCAGGCCCTGATGCAAACTTTGCCCTTGCCCAATGCTATGGAGATCTCCCATTACTCGACTGTGTATTGTGCTATGCCGAGGCACGCACGAATCTTCTCCAATGCTTTCCGCACAATCAGGCTCGCATTTACCTCGATGGTTACTATTAAAAGATCCGACAATTATAGCTTCTTTCACGAGTATAAAGGACCGGGTGACACGGCCATGTGTGCGAATACGAGGAAGAACTCGGCATTCAAAGCGTCGGTGAAAGAAGCTGTGACGCTTGCGGTTGTGGCTGCACCGAACCAGAAAAGCTACAATGCAAGCAGTAGCTGGGACAGTAAACGAGTCAACTGGCTGAATGTTGGAGGAGTTTGAATGCAAGCTCTTGTAGAGAGTGCTTGGACAATGCATCTACTTCAATATTTGAATGCTTGCCTTGGTTGGAAGGGAGAACACTGAATACCGGCTGCTTCATGAGGTACTCGGACAAAGATTTTCTCAACAAACAACCCAAAAATGGAAGTTCACGAGGTAATTAATTGAATTAAAAGTTTGTCAAAGATGGATCATTATCAAGCAGGATAACATCTCTATATCTATATGGGTTTTTATTGATGGACTTTTATTCGATCTACAGGTACCACAATAGTGAGAGTAGTTTCAGTAGTGAGTTCGGTGGTCTTTTTGGTAGTTGGAATAGCCGTTGGCGTTTATATCTGGAAGCGCCGACACATGCAAAAGAAAAGAAGAGGTAATTGCACATGTACCACTCATTCTGCAACCTCATCAATATTCTACTCCTTTTAGGATCATGGCACTCTTACATGTTTGACTTTGTAGACCCCTCCATAAGTGTAATGCTTTTAAATGATGGAAGAATTGGAGGACTCATATATTTAATGCATAAATTTTTGGAAAAAGTACATATATTTCCTTCAAACTATCATTCCATTGTTAATGTTCTCTCAAACTATCAATTGTCTCAACGTCTCATATACTACTAAACAAATGTCATTTTAGGGTAATTTTTGTCTTTTTGCCGGCTTTGGGGGACATTAACATTTTTTGGTAGTTTAAAAAGACATTGACACAATTGGTAATTTGGGAAGAAACATTGACAACTGAGTGGTAATTTAACCCCGGG